>NC_056741.1:741384626-741634626 GCF_019279795.1 Protopterus annectens | reverse complement strand
TGAAATTTACTTCTGGAAGTGCATCATTTTCAAGTTCTTTTGCACAAGTGATGGCAAAGTATTACCTTATGCATAATTATATTTTGTATTTTGAACTTAGAACGGGAATTAACAATGGTCTGTGGTACTCTGTGCCAACCTTTACACAAATAAGGAGTACAGACATAGAGTCAGTTTAGATTCTGACACATTTCACAACAGATGTATGTAATGTTAATTTTTTCTGTGACATGATCTACTCATTTCTCATGATAATTGCAGTAAAGTACTCATATGCATAGTACAGGACATACTTAGACTATCCTATCTGGTGAGTGTCCATGGATATGAGTCATATAGTGATGCTCCTTATGCAATTGTACATGTCTGTATGACATCACTGACTACAACAGTCAGTACATGACAACATGCATGTAGGTGTCATAATTAAAAGACTTCATAAAATGCATGGCAGGGCAAATTACATCATCCTATAACCATATGTGTGTACAGCAGCAATAACTTTCAGATGTGGCTAATGCAATATGCATGATAGCCCATCAATTCTTGAATACACCAAATGTCTTGCACTTATTTCTGAAAAGGTATGAGCATGTTTGGCCTGCTTATGAACCCTATAAGGGACCAAGCATCTGCATAGGCAGTGTATAGATATGATCAATAGCTGATTACACCACAAAGGAAGACAAATCTCAAGTGCCAAAACACAGACATTTGAAGGGACTATGGAAACACTATAAAACAAGGAAGTTTGTGTGCAGCATACTTCATGACAGTAGTTGCAATTGAAATATCCCATCTGGGTATGTTGTAGTCTGCAGTCTATTCAAAATATGACAACTGTCTCCTCATACTGCTATCAGTCTGTCTTTCCATAGTGCATTGAGGTTAAGTCCAGAAGTGTGACGGGCAGTGTACTAATGCAGCCAAAGACAAAAGCTCATCAGTTTTTGCCATAAGCTGTGTACTGCCCTTGACTGTGACTTACAGCTGCTGCTCTGTGCCAGGCATCATGCAAATACTGAGGATGAAGACTGAAGAGATGAGCATGGCGGACAGGAATAGAGGCATAGAAAGAATTTTGTTTATGGACCATTTTTGGCCATCTTCATGGTGTTTTACTCTTAGGTTTGTTTTCATAATTCTTCTGTCATACTGTGTGCAATAAAGTGTTTCCAATATGGAGCAAACAGGAGTAGGAGAGGAGAAACATAGTAAAGATATAAGCAGGATAATGGTGGGTTAATAACACATGTAGCCAAAAGTTACACACATGTGTGCCCACACACACACACACACACACACACACACACACACACACACACACACACACACACACACACACACACACACACACACGCACACACAGACACAACCCCCTTACACATGTATACATACAAGTATGCACACGTGCGCACAAGCACACACACACACACACACACACACACACACACACACACACACACACACACACACACACACACACACACACACATATACACCAATGCACACACACACATGAACACACACAGTATTAACATGGAAAAACAATTAGATAATGTTTGACATATCTGTGGATTTGAACCCTTGACACTATGCAAAAAGCAGTCTACAGACCTGAGCATTCTCTCAGCACACCATAAAGGAACTTGCACTTCACTAAGTTAAAATCACACATTTGAAGAGAGAGTGACAAAAGACTGAAGTAAACAAGAATGCAAACATCAAGCTTCATCACAAAAACGGCAATTGTATCATCTCATATAGTGGACATTACATCCAGTAGGGTAATAAATATATAAGATTAACTGTCTCGCAGTAGTATTAGGGTTAACCACAACTATTCACAGATAACTGTACTAGAGCAGCCTAAGGCAAAAACTCACTAATTTTTATCATAGGATATGAAACACCATTTATAGTCACTCAGCACTGATGCATGATGCATGATGCCAAGCACTGCGATGTGCTGTGGACAAAAACCTGACTTTGTTATGAGCCATCTGTGGCCATGTGTATTGTGTGTGATTTTATTTTTTTACATGATTAAACATGTTAAAAATGGGTGGATAGGATAGTTATGAAAATAGGGGTAAGCAGAGGGTAGGACATGGGGAGGAATACTAAAGGAATGCGTAGGATGGTGGTGGGAGGGCACCATAGCGTTTTACTTCTTCACAAGATAAATATGTGCTTGTAACAGCAATTTCATGAATTTGCATAGTCAGTACATCAGGGCTGGGTGACAACAACTGAATATTCCTGTATGACCAATTGGAGCAAATCTATTGTGTCACACAGATGTATAGGTGAAGTGAAGAGCTATGTATGGGGCACTTTTTTGAGACAAGTACCATTTTGTTAGAGAGAGGGAAAGGCAGTTAGGAGTAGGAGGGTTAGGTAGGTAGGATATGTCAGGTAGCAGGCACACAACATATACAGGACATATAAGACAAACAGTGATGGTGATGGACACAAAAGGTTAAGGGTCACCATTACTGGGGTTAGGAAGGGAACATCAAAGGTGCATTTGTATCCGGCATGAGCAAAGTGAGAATTTAGTCCTCATCCTCAGAACTGTCATCACTGTCTTCCATCACAGATCCCTGGGTCAGTGTTGGATGAGGCATTAACTTTACAATTCAAAGCAGGACTTTTTCTACTCTACAAATTCAGGCTCTGTCAGCTCCGGATGGGTGACAAAACTGCCACTCTCCACTAGTACTACCTCCAGAGGATAACACTGCACCAGCACCTGTGGCAGAGCTACCAGAGATGTGGTTGGAGCAGGCAGTGCAGGGGTTGTGGAGCCAACGCTGACAGGGTGGGACCCAGATGTGCTGCACAGCTGTGCTGACTGTGATGGTGCTGCTGCAGCTACCTGGGAGGTATGGCAATCTGACCTCCAGTGGTTGGTATAGTTTCTCATGCTGATGGTCATTTGCATTGTAGCAGCAATTTTTACACACAGAATAAGAGAGAGATTACACTGAGGATAGAAACAAACATAAAACCTTACTGCTATTTTACAGTAATATTTCAAAATCTAAACAAGTAGACACATAACTATGGTAACCTTTGCCACATCCAGATATGATGTGAAGGCATAAATGTGTCAAAAACTACATCAGTCTAACTGCTAAAACAGTTAGGTGACTATGGCCATATCTGATATATGTATTCTAAGTAAAGATATCTATTTAAAGTAATGGAACAATTAATGTTATTGTTATTTAATATTGCAGAAATAATTGTATATACTGTTCTGTAATAAAAGCTAATTATGCTGCCCTGTCATTACATAAAACTGAATACATTTCAGATTTATGAGCTTGTTTGCATTTATACCTGAGGCATATTTACCTCAAGGCACTCTTAGGTGAGCCAGTCTTTCCTGATGAGCCTCCCTGCTTCTAGCTGTGTCTTCAGCAGCTTTAATGAACAGAAAACAGACAAAAAAGAAGCACATTGAATGAGTGTAATGTCTGGCCAGTCCAAGGTATATTAATGACTTTTGATGAGTCACTATACTTACACAACTTAGGGGTGTTTGCAGTTCTAATTTCTGCCTCACATCAGCTCATCAGTTCCCACTTGTGCCTATTCATATCATTATAATGGTGACAACATGGAATGCCAGTGCAATGGAAACAGCCTTGGTTAAACTATTCCAAGCCTCAGCCTTGTACTAAGACCCAGCATAGTGCTCCTGCAGAAGCCTACAGCTGTCACACTTTATGAGGAGTGCCACAAAGATCCTAAACTCCTCTTCACACCACCTTTTGGTTATAAAGTGAGCACTACCCTCAACTTTGCCTGCCATATCTTCTGAAGGATACCTAGAAATGTTCCATTGAATCAGTGCCCATTTCAGATCTAATGTGTACCAGCTTATGCAGAAAGATGGTCAATCTTGCCAAATCCATTTGTGCAATTGAAAGAACACATTTGCTCTGATAGAGAAATTGGGTATGATTTCTCAACAATACACTGCAGGAGTGAAATATAGCAGGGAAACTTGTCCATATGTGATACTCACTTTATTTACACATGTTCCATTGTGAAATCCTTAAATGCTTTTTGATGATAACATCTGAATGGCACTTCAAAGGATATATTGTCACCTTTAAAGATGTTCTCTGCTTGGAGGATGATAATCATACACAATTTTCTGGCACAGATGTATGACATGATATCAGATCTGTGATGCTGATGGTAATCTGTGTTTGTAAGAGTTAAAATGATATGAACTAGGACATAATGGGTTGGTGAGAAATACAAACTACACACTTTGACTAATTCCACCTGGGAATTGAACCCATAACTGAAAGCAAGACTAACTGCTAAATGTTATTTATTAACTGTTAATGCCATAGAATAAATAAGTTGAGGTGTAACAGTTTAACATGACTGGAGATAAAATTAAAACCTCTATGTGTTTGATTTTCACCAGTTATGTTACTGAAGTTATATGTACAAGTCTATTTACTTATGAAAAAACAATGTCTCTCTCTCTCACACACACACACATACACACACACACACACACACACACACACACACACACACACACACACACACAATGTGTGTGAGTGTGTGTGCGTGTGTGTATTGATTGATTGGCATGAGCTGAGTGAAACATGTTGGGGTAAGAGCCATACATATATTACATGACATACTGTCCTACATACCTAATACTTGTATCTATTGAGTCATATTCTTCCAATAACTCTTGTGCACACTATATATAGGCATGTGTAGTTAGCTCATTATTATCCTTAATATACCTGGCACATATTATACATAACATTTTAGCAATCATTACACAGAGTAATGTTGCAAAAGTAACGCTTGTAGTTGTCACTTGTGCTCCATATTGAATTCCTAATAAACATTCAGTGACACTAATTCTGACCCCCTGAGTAAATTATCTATTAACAGGATTCAAACTTTGCTTTATCTTTGCCATTTCTCCAAACTTACAGCATGAACACCTTGAGCCACAAAGAATGTTATCTAACAGATGTATTTTCTACACTTAGTACTGTCCAGAGTGGTGGTGGAAGCACAACAGCACCAGTCTCATTTGCACTACTGACAGCAGCCCAAATTACATTCCCAAATTTTTGCCTTGGGAGTGATCACTGACAGTCAACAGTGTACAATGGCAAGTGGTGTGCAAAGGCATAAAATAAAAAAAAATAAGCAGCTTATCCAACTGGTGGCCTTATGAAATATGCAGCATTAAAACTAGCAGCCATGGCATTAGCCTCAAAGATTCACAATGTTAACAGTGTTTGACACATTTCTGATACACATCTCTTTTGCCTTCATATAATGACACTTCTTCATAGAGGGACCACAAAACAATAAGATTTACACGTTTATAAAAGAACTGTATTACTTTTATGAATAGCAATTCTGACATATTTACAGTGATTTCCATATTGCCACACTTCCCTCACATTTTAGTTCATCATTCTTGTTAAATCATTTATATACAAATGTGGCATTACTAATAAAAAATATTTCCATTTTTTTAAACAACAAAATTTGTGTAAATGGAAATGGTTAGTTCAAAATAACAAATAAGTATTTAGCAAACACTGGAATTAAACCCTGCATTACTGCTGCTGTTATTCAGATCTTATTGCATTAACACCTTGATCTACAAGGAAAGTTACATTGCAAGTGTATTTTCTTCTATTAGTACTATCCAGAGTGCTGATCGAAGTACTACAGGAATAGTCTTGCTCATGCTACCAACAGAATTCCAAATTAAATATTTAATTTTCCCTTAGAAAGTGAACTGTTGTTCACTGCTAGTGACTGCTGACAGCCCCAGTGCACAATGCCAAGCAGTGTGCAAAGGATGAAAACAATTTTTTTTAAAAAACTGTCTCTGTGTTCAATTTTTCTCAAATTTGTTGTCTTTTGTCATGAAAATATGCATATTAAAGATCATTACTTTCATATAAACATCACCATCTCTAGATTATAACCTTGACACCAGTGCATTAACATGAGACATTTCAGACAATTTAACTATTTGCCACATAAACATATATATTATGAGGAAACAAAGTAGAGCACATACACTCATGTTGTGACATTATATCACTTTACATTAAGGGTTCAAGATGAGCCTTTTCTCACACCTGACTTTTGCAATTTCAGAAATGCAAATGCAGATTACTAGATGACTGGGATGTTTGTACCTATCAAGCTAATACTTTCTGTCATAATACCAACAAATGTTTGCAATACAAGACTGTTTTCTTCTCTTTCTTTATGGAGCAGTAGACTCTAGCTATGTTTATAAAATTAATGCAGTGTAATTTTCAGTTAATTAGAAATTTCCTGTTTGTATGTTTAACTGTTATATACTTTATATGAGGTACAGTACAGGCAACCGTTTTACTCAGAGGCACAATTAAATCATAAGCATTTATTCATAAAAGTCATCTCCTATGTCAGTCAATCTAATCACTACTTTTCTGTAAGTCTATTCTCCCTGGCACACCCTTGGTAAGTGCACATCAAATTGGCAGGAATGTGAAACAATTATTCCTGCAGTACTGCCAGTGATAGATATGAATAATAATTGACACTTGCAAGCCCTTAGCAAACCCGACGTCTCAATACTTATTCTTGTAATGCTAGGACATGTGCATTGCATCATGTAGCTCCTCACAGCATTGGCCGGATTCATTAACAGCTACATTAAGTGCTGCTAGCACTCTATTTAGTGTTCATTAAATGGCAGCCACAAAACAAAGGAAAATGGCAGAATATGCTCAAGAAAGCATAAACAGCTGAAGTACATACTAATTAACCAATCCAACATGGTAGAGCTATTTGGGAAGATATAAAGCAATTGTGTACACTTAGTGTAGCCATTTGCCCTGAACTCCCAAACTTTTTGGAATACAGACACAATTACACTTAGAAAAAAACATGTTGGGGTTGCTGTTGCTATCATTATGCTGTATGTGCAACAGGCTTTAAATTAAGGTGCTGCTGATGCATCTACAAGACCTCAGGCAAGAAGAAGAAGGGTATTTAGAGTCTGTTTAGCTTATTACACAGCAGTTGCTGAGTGATACAGGCCAGACAGTAAAATAGTGGAGAAAATATGTAACCTCTTCACCCCCCCCCCCAGGTTCCAGGGGAAATCATGGAGAACCCATCCCAGTGGAAACAAAGGTATGTATAGCATTATTTATACTAGCTACTGGTATTCTAGACACCCACAGTGGATAAACTAAAAGTATCACAGACATCAGCCTCTATAATATTACATCAGTTTTTAAAAGCAGTGCAAGAACATGAAGGGGATCCCTTGAATATGATCTCTTGTATGCTGCAACATGCAAGGGATCACATTGGTTTCCCATGCATCCCACAGGGAAAGCAAAAACCTTGCATGGATTTTATGCAGTAGCACACTTCCCTGACAGTAATTATCACATTCTGAGTCAAAATTTATGGACAGACTTTATTTTGAAAGATACAAGAAGACTTGGTGCATAAAGGAGAGTCTGATACCTGATCAGCACAGTTATGGATAATTAACAGATAAATACATTTATCCCAGTCTCATTCCAGTTTCTTCCAGTTCATTCTAGTATTCTACAGTCCTGTCATTTTTTTACAATTGCTAATGCTGCTAAGTATTTCAGATTTACACATTTCTTCATCCTTATTCAGGTATGTCATTGTGTTATATATATATTTTTTTGGTGGGGGTTCAATTATGCATTAGATGTGTGTATTCATAAAGATCATTTATGTATTTTTTAAATGATGCCTGCGTAAATGCATATTTAGTTTGTTGTCAGTCACTGCTGCTTTTTCTGATATATCTATTTATTTTTTTTGCTCCCATACATGGATATGGCCCCAAACCATTTGGCCCATGTAAGCCTACATTCTCACATGCTGAAGATGAGATAACACTGCAGGCCCTCTATCAACATGGATTACACATATTTCAGAAAGTCTTAGATGACAGACCCTTCTGTGACCATATGTGATGGCATGTTGCCAATGATGTCAGAGCTGTGGGTGGTCATCTCTGTGGGTGCAAACACATGAGACATCAAGCCAGTGATATGATTACCAAGCTGAAAAAAGAGCTAGTTCTATAGTATGAGGACAGAGGACTACTGGTGGTAGTCCCATACTGAACCACCACTCACTGAGGTGGAGGAGTTCCTGTACAATGTAAGAGATCCAGACAGCTCATCTGAGATTTCTAGTGTAGTGCTGGACATAGAAGCAGAGGTAGAGGATGACCAAAAGGTGTCTACTGGTGAAGATCCAGGTATGCCATTAATTGTTTCTTATAATTGTATAGAGTGGGGGAGAGAGAGAGAGAGAGAGAGAGAGAGAGAGAGGATGCAGATATATGTGTATATTTATAAGTAGCTGAAGTTTGTCCTTCATCTGCCACCTTCATTTAAAGGCTTGTCATCCCATTTTCCATCTCCATTTTGTCTGTCTAGGCACATCTGGTTATGAGGTTCCAAAACCACATGCAAATGGTATGGGCATAATTTTTATGCTCATAGTATTTTATAGAATTTTACATTGATATCAACATTAATTACTTGTTTAACTGTACTTGCATGTATTATTGCTTAACTCAGGGTTACATAGCATAAGTCTGATCAGTTTCTCTGTCACTTCTCTTTTTGTTGTGTTTTATTGCTCTAATCACAGGTGTGCCTGTCTCTGGCATTGTGGATTTTGTACTGCCTGATGTCAGAATATAGGTAGCCTCTGATGATGATGATGATAGTAGAGATGAAGAGGCACAGTCTGAGGTTGCAGAGGGTCAGTCTAAGAGTGCAGTTGTGGCCCCCATTTTACCTGCCCACAGCTTGGACACAGTCAGTTTGCCTATACATACCCATGACACTGAACCATCTGATATAGCACAAGTTGAGGGTTACACAGCTGATCAGGGTAGTGTGGTTACTCTGGATGCAGAACTGGTGGAGTCTCCCTTTAACCATCATGATGGTGAAGTACCACACAGGGGTATTGGTAGAGGTATGCTTTATGCTATCCTCCTGATACTGGTGTGTAAGTAGATGCCATACAACATATGTGCAGGACTGTCACAGAGGCACAGGCACATTCCACCAGGGTCTAGGAAGATATAGTCAAAGTATGGGATGTTGTACATCCTAACATGAGAGACTGCCTGAATCATGAGGGTGACTCCTAGGACCAGACGAATGACTCACTGGATCATACAGTGTCTGTAATGGAACATCTCCCAAGAGAGGTCAGCATCTACATGGCTGGAGAGCTGCTATATCCTCAGCTGTTAGCCTATGTAGCAGTCCCAGATCTCCTGTAGTAGCACTACTTCCACTGCTCTGTCAGTGATAAGGGTGTCTGCACCCAAATGTGGTATACCTTGTAGTCATGGACCTAGTCATAATGACAGCTCATCCTCATCCATCAGGCATTGTTCACATCCAGGTAGCACCCCAACCTCTACACATGTTCATGGATCTAGCAGTGCAAATCCTAACTGAGGTACTTCACATGCTCAGGGTAGCAAAGGTGAACTGAATCCTCTTCTATGCACAGTTCACATCTGTCCAGGATTCCCACACAACATAATTACAGTTAATAAGGCTTTCTTATGTCCTGACATGCAGTAACAGATCTGAGATTGCTCCTGGAGCTGGAAGCTAGGGTCATAAAACATCAGCTAGAATTCTTTCTAAGATGATAGCTAACATGAGCAAATAAGTAGACTCATTAATTTGCAAATGTGAACTTTCCTTGGTTACATCTGTGGCTTCTGAAGAAAAGATATTAACCAAATATCTGAGAGAAGAAAGAAGAAAACTACCACGAGCTTGTGAACATTCTAGTTCTCCTACTTTATCTTAACCACACCGTGACTTTAGTAAATTCTACTTTGTTGCTTGTCCAGTCAGGATAAAACAGACAAACAGTTGTGGGTTCAGTTCAAACAGCTTTATTACACGCAAACACATCAGGAATGAGGCTTTGTAACTTAAACTTAAATAAACTTATAAACAGACTGGCTACCACACTCATACATGTTAATAGTTTGGCTGTTGTCTCAAAACCGCACAGCTGCCTGCACATGCTCACTATTTATATGCACGTGTCTACATCTGGAAATGCTCCTTAAAGGTGCATCCGCATGCTCTGTTCTACATCCTCCCTTTTTGAGAAATGTCTCATGCATCAAATGACAGTTTTCAATGACATGCAGTTATACAAAAATGATTTTTTGACATACAGTTATACAGAATTAATTATTTGACATGCAATCATGCAAAATCAGACACATATAAAACAATCATGTCCAGGTTGCTGTGTATTTTATACTAGGTCTAGAAATATGACCTGATCATGTAACATAAAGGTCAGAATTGGATCTAGCAATGGGGACTGTCTTCAAGGAATGTTCGACTTTGGGGACAACTGGGACATCAACAGGAATGGGAATGGATACTGAGACATGTTCTTCGGTATGAATATTGTCAGGGTTGCTCTGAGATCTAGAGTCTGTATCACAGGTACAATGCTGCAATATAATTTCTGATACAGGAAGAAGATGCCTGCAGTTTCTCTTGTATTCTATACCCTCAGATTCCACTAAGTAGGATCTTTGCTCAGCACATATACCTCTCACTTGACTAATTCAGTCAAAGCCTTTCAATGTTTGCATCCTCACTGTCTCTCCTTCTTTCAATGGACATAGAAATCTGCTCATTTTATCATAGCTGGACTTCTGAGAAGAATGCTTTTTTAAAAAAGTTGGGGTTTGATTGCTCTGTTGTTTTTAGCATTAGGCAGCAACAGACTAGAACTGATAGGTACATTGTTCTGGTTTGTTTAGATAGAATTCTCTGAGCAGGTGAGCCAAGTAGGTTGTCACAAGGTATATTTCTGAGATTAAGTAAATTCAAGAAGATATCAGCATTGTCATGCTTTGATCTCTCTAGTAATTGGTTTGTACGCTGTACTGCATGTTCAGCTAGGCCATTTGACTGTTGGTATTCAGGCCTACTAGTAACATGGATAAAATCCCACTATTTTGCAAATCTCTGAAAAAATTGACTGGTAAACTGGTTACAGTTATCAGAAATAACTGTGTGGACTGCCACCTACTGAGAAATGACATTTCACCTTAGTAATAACAGCACTGGGTTTTAGATTAGCTAACAAATCAATTTCAAACCAGTTTGAATAAGAGTCTACCAACACTAAGTAATGCTGATTGTTTCTCTCAAATATGTCAGTGGCTACTGTTGACCAAGGCAGTTCAGGAATTTGGCTCAGCTGAAGTGGCTGTTTTTGCAAAAGTGGTTTAGTACTGTTGCATACTGAACAAGAAGAAAGCACTTTATCAATGTCTTTTAATAGATAAGGCCAAAATACTAGTCCTCTCTCCCTTCTTTTGGTGGAACCTGGGTGGCCCTAATGCAAACTCTGGTTGCATTCATGTTGTAAGGAAGTAGGAACAATAACTTTGGGATTTTTGAAAATGATACCCTCTTCTATCAACATCTCATCTCTGTATGAAAAGTAAGGTTGCACTTCTGGTGCTAAACAGGATTGCTTTGATGACCATCATACATTGATGATGTGGCTGAGCTTCTGCAAAATTCGATCAGGCTTTGTATTATCTCTCAGCTCATCAAGTCTCGTGGTAGAAAAATTACACACTTCTATGACATGAAAGTCAAAATTCTCTGCATCAAGCTGTTCCGTGGTATTTTTGGGCAATCCGGATAAGGTATCGTTTACCTTTTGTGTAGACCATTTTGAAATTATACTTTTATAATCTGAGCATCATTCTTATAGTCTTGCTGGAGATGAATACATAGGCTTCTTTAAAATAGTAACTAAAGGTTGATGGTCAGTTTCGATTTGAATAGCTTGTCCATAAATATAATCATGAAACTATGAACATGTGAAAACAATTGCCAAATGTTCCTTCTCAATTTGAGCATACTGCATCTCAGTTTGAGTAAGAGTTCTAGATGCATAGGCAACAGGTCTGCCCAACATGGGATTTATGCAAATTACTCTTTAAAGCTATCATGTGTTTCAGCTAAATAGCAATTCTGAAATTGTCCATAAATAAAAGTAAAAGTAAAAGAAAAAGTCATGGACATTTGGAATTGCCATTTAGCTGAAACACCCAATAGCCTTAAAGGGTAATTTGCATATGTCCTATTTTTTCTCTGATAAAAGAGGTTTAAGGTATCACACAGTTGAAAGTCTAGCTTTGTTAGATTTTTCTTTTTGTGTTTTTTAACAAATTGGTTTTCCTGTGTGACCTTTTCACTCATTGTTTTAGTTTGTTAGTGGGGATATTTTGTCAACATCCTAATGCTTATGGGTATCAGTTGGGTATGACAACCCCGTATTTCCAAATCTCAAGCATTTCTCTTATGGTGTGTTGATAATGTTATAAGAAGACGGATACATGCATGTATACAGCTTGAGAGTTTGGTTTTATTATCTTGAAGCTGACTATAGGTAAACACAAATAAAAAATTATGGACAGTCAAAATAGCCTTTTACCTAAAGCATGAATGTTATAAGCCACGGTGGTGCAGCGGTAGCATTGTTGCCTCACAGCAAGAGGTTCTCCCATTCGATTCTCAGCTGGAGCGCCTTCTGTGTGGAGTCTGCATGTCCTCCACACGGTCAAGTGGCATTCAAAAGACATGCGTGAATGGGCATGCCTTCGTTGAAGGTTGGGTGTCGAGCTTGCACCTTGGCACCATAAAAATTGACTGCCAATCATTAGCGGACCGGAGTTCCACTGTGGCGACCCCTAACCGGGAAAAGCCTAAAGAAAACAACAATAACCTAAAGCATGAATGTTGTTTTTGATGCAAGAGGTTTAACACGTCATATAGTTGCAAGTCTTTTTTTGTGCATGTTTTTTGACCAATTGGATTTCCTGTATGACCTTTCTACTCATTGCTTTAGTCTATTGTTTTAGATGTTTTGTAGACACCCTAATGCTTATGGATATCAGTTGAGAATGACAACCCTGTGTTTTCAAAAGTCAAACATTCCTTTTATGCTGTGCTGATTACGCTATAAGAAGGCAGAAACATGCATGTCCACAGTTAGAGGGTTTGGCTTTATTGGCCTGAAATTGTCCATAAATAGATTTAAAAGTAAAAGAAAAAGTCATGGACATTCAGAATTGCCATTTAGCTGAAACACCTGATATCCTTAAAGGGTAATTTGCATATATCCTATGTTAACTCTGGTTTCTTTACAAACAGAATAGGAGTATTAGAAGGGCTTTTAACGGGCACTATTATTCATTGTATTAAAGATTGAATTGCAAGTTTAATTCTCTGCTCTGCCTCTGATTTTGCAGAACTCTAGGAGAGAGGTTTAGATGCATCTAATTTTATTGTTACTGGTTCTGCAGATTTTAATATACCTACTTTATTAGCATGTTTAACCCATAAATTAGCAGACATCTGCTGCAACACTTCTTCAGCTGTCTGTATACCTTCTGCAAACTGTTCCTCAGCTTGTGTTAAGACTGCTAATACTTCCTCCTCTGATTCTGTTGGAAGATCCAAATACACCCCTTCTGGTGTACAGTAAATAGTATGTCCCAGTTTCCATAGCAGATCTATTCCTAACAAGTTCACCAGTGCAGTAGTACTCTAAAGGAAAAAAAACCTAAGCTGGCCCTAAAAAAATAGCTATTGGTTCTGAAGCAGGATATGCAACAGTAGTATTTGTAACCCCAACTGATTTTACTTTATATTTTGTGACCATCATCTGATTATTTGACGTGACTTTTAATACAGATCTAGTGGCTCCAGTATCCACCAGGAAAGGAATTTCCTTTGAATTTATTTCTACCTTAACATAGGATTCTTTGTACTCTGTTGGCAGCAGAGGATCAACATATGTTTCTGTTTCATTATTCTGACATAGTCAGTATGATGATTCATGACTCTTTCCAATGTGAAGAGGTGTTGGGGAAATTCAGTATTGTTATAATTTGGCTGACATTAAGTCCAAGTATATTGTACTCTGTATTTGCTTGTGTGGGCATTCCCCTTTCCAGTGTCCTACATCACCACAATTGAAATGAGATCCATCAGATAAGGCAGGAGGGGTGCTGCCAGCAAACTGTTGCCAACCAGCTGCACCTTGTCTCCTCAATCAGCACCCTTACTAAACCCCCTAGCAACTCTTCTCCCCCTTCCCCTGCCTCTGTTTCATCCCCTTGGGGTTTCTAATTGCCTTATTCACAAAATTATCCTCAGTATCCTTTCTCCATTTTTCCTGATACTCAGTACAGTGATTTGAAGCATTTAATAAGGACTCCAGTTGCTTTCCCTGCCAGTCTATAAGCACTTGCTTTATTTGATTTTTAAAGGGGCTTGCAGACCCTGCACAAAAGCAACTACAATAGCTGGTTTAGCTTGCTCTTCTGGATCTGGTATTCCTGAATGTCAACAGAACAGCAGCACAAGTGAGCTGATATCACCAAACGGATGCACGATAAATGAAAACCGAAAGAAAAGTAACAAACTTCTTTAATAGACAATGGAATCTAATAAAAAAAAACATTAAGCGCTTTCATCCACAAAAGTGGACTTCTTCAGAATGCCATTTTGGCTAATGGATTTAAAAACTTTTTGGCGCCAAACTCCGCCTTCTTTGAAATTTGTGCTTTAAAGAAACATTACATGTAAATACAAACAACATAAATGTATTTGATACTTTGTTGCACAAATCGTATCTAAAAACTACATAAAATCTAAATAATCATAAAAAATTATTTATATTCTTTGAAAACATATTACTAGAAAGTGTGTGTGTGTGTGTGTGTGTGTGTGTGTGTGTGTGTGTGTGTGTGTGTGTGTGTGTGTGTGTGTGTGTGTGTATAAATACTTATAAGGCATGGAATATAACTATAAATGTAGAAGTTTATGATTGTAGTAGCACACTGTATGTAACCAATCTATTAATATTGTGTGCTGCTAATAAAAGTGGAAAAAACACTATGCACATAATACTGTTTTCTATTTCTATATAATCACGTGTGTACATTACATTTCCTATAAATTTCCTATCTTAAACCATAATTAGAACCTAATACTAATGTAGTTCTAAAATTGGTTTAATAGTAATAAAGTCATGTAATCCTGGTTTTCTTCCTGCATCAGTTAAAATTTGCCATATTATCTCCTTTCTGTTCAATAGTGCCTTAAAATTCCCCCTGTTGAATCTATTTTCAACTGATCTATAATTCCAAATTTGCAAAAAAATGTGTTTCTCCTCTATCAAATATGTGTCTACTTAATGCATTGTTCATGTCCTTGGCCTTAATACAGTACAAATGATCGTATATCCGCTTTTTGAATTGGCGTTCTGTTTTCCTTATATAAAAATCGGAACATGACATGCATTTAGCCAAGTATATAATATTTTTGGTATTACAATTGCCCTGTTTAAATTTGATAATGGTCCTATTAACATTATCCAAAATCAGACTGTCTATTTCCAAAATTGCATAGCACTGGTTACATGAACCACATTTCTTCGTATGACTATTAGTGCCACGATGGGTACCAATGGGGTACCCTTGTTCTAGTTACTTTTTTAAATTGGGTCCAGTTTTATATACAAAAGTTGGAGACATACCTACAACAGTTCTAAATTCTTCGTCCACCACCAACATATTCCAGTTCCTTCTCACAATTTTTTTAATATTTTCTACATATGGTGAATATTCTAATATACATGCCCTGCTGAATTTTGATGTATCTGTTAATTCTGTAGTATAACTTTTTTTATTCAGGTCTCTTGCTAATAAAGGGAGAAATTTATTACCCCATTCGCTCACTACATATCTGGAAATATTATTCAACATAGCACTGGGATATCCCCGAGATCTGAACATTTGACTTATAAATTCAATTTCTCTCACTACATCTGTATATTCAGAAGTCATCCGGGCTGCCCGTATGCACTGACCTTTATAAATATTTTTCATCATACCTCTAGAGTGGCAACTTGTAAATTCCAAATGGCTATTGGAAAAAGTTTTTTTTCGAAATACGTTAGATTTGAATCCTGTATTGGTCTTAGAAATCTGTATATCCAAATATGAGATGCCTTCATCATTACATATGTATGTAAATTTCAAAAATGAACTTCATGTATTCAAAAATTCAATAAAGGAGATGACACTGTCCTTGTTACCTCCCCATAAAACAAACATATCATCTAAAAATCTCGAATAATAAATCACTTGTTTGTAATACTCACTAGTAAATAGCCGGGTTGTTTCCCATTCTAACATAACTAGGTTAGCATAGATGGGGGCACATGCTGCCCCCATAGCTACGCCCCTAGTTTGTTTAAAATTCTCTCCCTCAAATTGTATATAGTTGTGATCCATGACCAACGACATGAGTTCCATTATAACATTAATCTTGTCCCATTCCAAATCTGAATATTTAGTTAAACTATTACAGAAATATTCTAATCATATGTCTTTCGGAATACTAGAAAACAAATCTATGACATCAATGGTTAAAAATGAACTTTCTTTCCATTTGTCAGTCATCAATTTGGCTAAAAATGACCAAGAATCTTTAACTAAATGTGTAATTTTTTCATAGATAGGCTTGAGCCATCTATATATTACCACTCCCAGTGGGTATGTCTTAGATCTCCTTCCGGAGACAATGGGACAAAAAGGTGGATGTTCTATACTTTTATGAACTTTTTATGAACCATTGTCTCCGGAAGGAGATCTAAGACATACCCACTGGGAGTGGTAATAGATAGATTGCTCAAACCTATCTATGAAAAAATTACACATTTAGTTAAAGATTCTAGGTTATTTTTAGCCAAATTGACGACTGACAAATGGAAAAAAAACAGTTCATTTTTAACCATTGATGTCATAGATTTGTTTTCTAGTATTCCTAAAGACATAGGATTAGAATATTCCTTAACTAAATATTCAGATTTGGAATGGGACAAGATTAATGTTATAATGGAACTCATGTCGTTGGTCTTGGATCACAACTATATACAATTTGAGGGAGAGAATTTTAAACAAACTAGGGGCGTAGCTATGGGGCCAGCATGTTCCCCCATCTTCACTAACCTACTTATGTTAGAATGGGAAACAACCCAGTTATTTACTAGTGAGTATTACAATTAAGTGATTTATTATTCGAGATTTTTAGATAATATGTTTGTTTTATGGGGAGGTAACAAGGACAGTGTCATCTCCTTTACTGAATTTTTGAATACATCAAGTTCATTTTTGAAATTTACATAGGGCCGGATTCATGAAGGCTTGCACGAAGTCTAAGAGTAGTGTAAGACTCCATGCAGCCTTTGCGATCCAGGAACAGCCCAAAGTCCATGTAAGAGATAAGCTAAAACGTCTCTTACACGGAGTGGGCGTGGATAAGCTAATCACCTCACTTGCAGCCAAATAGCATGCAAATGAGGATGATTAGTGATCCAGGAAGCCCAGAACAGCCCATGTAAGAGCCGTTTTAGCTGCAGAAATGTACTCAGTTGACAACTGAGTACGTTTCTGCAAAAACCGCAATGGAGCCATGTCAGCTCCAAATAAAGGGTGCATATGTGTCAGGCAGCATGCCAATGGCCAAATATGTGGCCATTGGCAAGGTAACCTGATGCAAAAATATTAAAAAAATATAATTTTTTTTTTTTTGGCAAAACCCAGCGCAGCCCCGCGCAAACGGGCTGCGCTGTATAAAACATAAAAACGAAGGTTATAAACCCACAAATGTGGGTTTTATGCAATACATGGAATTTCAATGCAGGGACCAGCAGACCAAAAACAACATGGCCACCATGTAGTGGTTGCTAAGGGGGAAGCTGAGTCTAAGAGATGTAACTAAGCATTAGTAGGCAATGTAATGCAAATGAGTGTTAAGATACTGAATTCCACTGTCACATAGCAAATGAGCACATTCTGAGTAGTGTAAGAGTTACAGAAGGGGGAGGAACAGAGTAGGAGATAGGTGACATCACAGGGGGGAATGGTAGAAAGAAATGCAGTTCATTGGAGTTCAGAGTTACATGACAGATGTCAGACAGATATCATGGAAAGAGGTGTGCCACTAGATAAGCATGAGAAAGTCAAGAAATGGAAGGTGTACACTGTTGCCTACACCAAAGTTTCTTGCTGGGCATGCATGCACACGTGTGTGCGCCATGAAGCGCGAGTAAGACAGTATGTGCGCGTGTAAGGCAGACTGAGCATGTGGGAGCATGTTGGTAGCTGTTTAACACTGTTTGCATGGGTGTGCGCACGTGTAGGGCAGACTCAGCATGTAGAAGCCTGTTGGCAGAGCTGTAACACTGTTTGAGTTGGTGTGCGTGCGTTTTAACCCGAATAAGACGATTCTGAGCCGTGTAAGCATGTGTGCACGTGTGTAAGCCACTGTGAGCGTGTTTCTGCTGGTATACACGCTGCTCCCCCCTGAGGAAACAGAAAGGAAAAAGGAAGCAACAGAATTAGTAGGAAGCTACCAGGGAATATTGCTGGAGCTAGCAGGTGAAAACAATTAGAAGCAGGCAATTACACAGGCAGAATAGTAGCTCAGCCCAACACTTAAAAATCTACAAACAGCAGTGCAAGATGTTTCTCTCAAGAGACACTGCAAGACAGGAGTAAGCTATTAGAAGTGAAAACTGAAAAAGCTGAACTCAGAGCAGAAATGTTAGGGGCTGCCATAGCTGTCATAATGAGACATAGGCGACTTGCTGAGGGTGGTGACAATGCAGATGGTGCCAGACAACCCACAACGAGGAGACAGAGAAGAGTGTACAGGCCCAGGGTCACCTACCATGGGTTACATGAGCTGGAGATAGTAGAGCGCTATAGAGTGGACAGAGACCTCCTGCAGCAAATAGTGGAGCTGTGCAGGCCATGCCTCACACACAGAACCAACAGAGGGGAACCCATCCCAGTGGAAACCAAGGTATGTGTTGGCCTAAGAATACTAGCAACAGGTACCTTCCAGAGACCAACTGGTGATATGATGGGGATATCACAGGCATCAGCCTCCAGGGTACTGCACCAGTTCCTGGATGCCATGTCAGCACATGTCGGTGATCATGTATATTTCCACAATGCCCGTGAGGTATTGGCCAGCAATATGCGTCTCTTCCAGCAAATAGCGGAATACCCTGAGGCAGTGGGTGCAATAGACTGCACGCACATACGCATCAAAGCACCAGCCGGTGAGCGAGGTAGGGCATACATTAACCACAAGGGCTTCCCCTCCATCAACTGCCAGGTCATGTGTGATGCCCAGGGCATAATAATGAATGTGTGTGCTGGCTGCCCTGGGAGCTACCATGATTCCCACATCTGGCATTTTACGCAGCTGTACCAGACATTTGCCAATGGGGACATCCCGCACGGACACCTAGTGGGGGATGCAGGTTATGCACTGGAGCCGTGGCTGATGACACCCATCAGAAATGCACACACACCCCTGAACAGGAACGCCATAATGAGGCACACACACAAACACGTAATGTAATAGAGCGTGTGTTTGGGCTGCTCAAGTCACGGTTCCGGTGTCTGGACACATGTGGTGGAGCCTTGCAGTACACACCAACTACATGTACCCAAATTGTCATGGTATGTGCTATGATACATAATATGATCTTGCAAAAACAGCTGCAGCAGGACCAGAATAGGGCCGGGCCAAACAGCCCCCCACCATTGCCAAGGCCATCACAGGCAGAGTGTGACTCGGAGGAGGAACAACCTGAGTCTGCCCCAGTAGGCAGAAGGAGGTGTGCCCAGTATGCCCTGGCCTTGGCAAAGAGGCAACGCATAGCACATACAATGGCTCAGTAGGAACCCTGGGAATGATACCCCCACTGACTCACTCAGATAATAACAGGGATGCCTAAAATGACATGACCTGCTCACAAACATGTACAGGGAGTGTAATATGTGCATCCGACAGAGGCAGCCCTGCAGCACCACCTGAGGCATGAATGCCATGTGTTAAGTAATGTAACACCATGTACTATATGCACACCTGAGGACCCTGACTAACATCCTACCCTCACTAAGCATCATGCCACAATATGACAATGAGAAGATCAAGTGCAATAATTGACTGAAGTATCGCAGTTAGTCAAAGGGGATCCAATGTGTGCCAGCCTGGGATGACATGCTGAGCATGACATGATGCCCCACCTGCTAGGACTGGTGTGCACCTATCAGTGCAGGCCGTATGGATACTGGCAAAGGCTGTTGTTACCCACAGCATGCCCTGAATAGGTAAGGCTCAAAACACAAACCTACCTCCATAGGTATCAGAAGGGATAAGAATAAGATAAGAGATAAGTCGAAACAGCAAGATGCATGCAGTCTAAACTCACCCAGTATGGAGAATGCTGATATCTGTGCTGTAACAGAAAACTGGGTCAAGGCTCACAACAGCACCCTAACACAACCAGGTTACACCTCATACTGTGCTGTACAGCCTCAAAACATGGAACAAGCTACAAAAGGAGGGTGACTAGCAATAATTGTCAAGGATAACCACACCCCCATGTTGGTACCACAACAAGGAGCAGCATGGACTAGCCATGATCAAGTAACAGTGGCTAAAACTGCCCCCCAGTTTATAGCCTGCTACAGACTACTGTCCCAACACCAGGAACTGCACCTGGCCTATGCTGGAATACATGAATATATCAAGTCCTCCAAACCACATTATATTGGGTGACTGAAAATACCCAGACATAGACTGGGAGCATTATACTAGCTCCAACACTGTAGGACAAAATTTCATAGAATCCATAAACCAAAATGCCCAGGAACAACATACCACTCCCATAAGAGGGGTAAGCATACTGGATGTGATAATCAGCAACATGGGTACTGGATGGCAAGACGAGAAGTGTATTGCTCACTGGTAAAACCAGACCATAGAGTAATCACACTGGATATACAAATCCTGACCACAGTCCCTGGCCAGAAAACCACAGTGGAAAACATGTGTAAAGCAATATTTGCACTCATCCAAACTGATGTGGAATCCATTAAAGGTCCTGTGCAGGTGCAAAATATGGGCCACACCTCAGAACCTGTAATACAGCCATTCCATGAACACTGCCAGGAATGCTTGGATTATGCAATCCTAAACTAAAACAAGACACAATGCCATACACGCAGGCATCTGGCATGGTGGACACCAGCCATAACCAAACCATGCAAGAGAATGAGACAGCTACTACATGATAGAGCAAACATAAACAACGAAGTAATCACTGATCAGTAGTATGGCAATAAAATATGTCCACACATACAATCCACTAAGGCCAGCCAAAACAAGTTGAATCTGTGAATCTTGAGGCAATGTTACACCTGCCCCAAGTACACAGACAACCCCCAACTCCCCAAGAAATACAAATATATGCGAGAGATGCAACCATCTATCCAAACTGGAGGCTGAGCTCCCTCAACTCAGTACTCCCAAAACTAGTCAGGAGGGGAAGGTAACCACACACACACCACAAACACAGTCCCACATAGACCTATCACTACTGCAAACCAAAGACATAAACACAGAAAAACATTCCCGGAGGCACAAACACAGCACACCAACAGAGGCCTCTAAAGCAGACACCCAGTCAAACAACTTCCAAACATAGCACATGCAACACATAAGTACACAAAGCTGGTGTGCCAAACAGTCACAGGCCAGAAGGAGAAACAACATGCCTGATACAGTTGTAATAGGTGACTCCATAGCGAGACACACTGCTGTCCCGCACACCAGACTGAACAAGGGAAAGGGTACAGTAAGCTGCCTGTAGGCTGCCACAATACACCACATAACACAAGTATGCAGGTCACCCCAAAGCAAGTAGAAATATGATGCAGTCATAGTCCATGCTGGTGTGAATGACCTGAGATGTACCTCCCTAGACTACATGAAAAGAGACATAGATGAGCTCTCTGATTATGTAGTCCAGGCCGGTATGACACTCACCGTTTGCAGCATCCTACCCTTACCAAGAATAATGCCACAGTACAAACACGGAATGATCAGTCATAGCAAGTGGCACACTTACTGATGTCATTCCAAGGGGATCCAATGTCTGTCTGCTTGGGATGTCATGCTTGACAAGCCACACAGCTGTTCCTGGGATGGCTTGCACCTGTTACCCCTGGGCGTCTGGATATTGGATAAGGCTTTTGCCACATCCATAGAGCCTTTCGTAGGCAAGGCTGAAAAGACTAACCCACCACCTTAGAAAACATAAGTGGAAAGAAACATAAGGGTAATGCTGACCAATGCCAGATGTGTAAACCCCAATATGCATGCTCCCGAGGCCATTAAAGTATGGAGAACATCGATGTCTGTGCAGTGACAGAAACCTGCTGCAAGCCTCCTGACAGCACACCAGCACTACCAGGTTATACCACATATCATGTGTCATGGCCCCAAAACCTGGAACAAAACATAAAAGGAGGGTGAGTATCCATATTCAGCACAGACACCCATACGTCCAGGTAACTGACAATGCACAAGGCATTGGAGTCCACCCATGTGCAACTAACTGTAGGCAAGACTGCTGTACAGTCTGTAGCATGCTACAGACCACACTCTCACACACAGGAACCCCACCCAGCCGTCCTGAAGACACTGGACAGTATGAATGTCCCACCAAATACCAAACAAGGTACCACAAATTACCACATAGGTGGTAAACCATTATGTATGGAAGGAGTAATCAGGGACCTAGGGACACAAGTGGACAGTAACCTGTTATGTGACACTCACATTGCCAATGTGGCTAGGAAGACTTTCTACATTGGACACCGTATCATGAAAGGATTCACATCTACGTCAACAGAGGTCATTGTGCCCCTATACTGTTCTCTTATCACACCCATAATCTAGTATAATGCCTCATATGGGATGTACCTTACCTGACACCTGCAGCAGTTAGAAAGACCTCAAAGGTACCTCACCAAGAGGATAAAGGGTCTCAAATATATGTCATATGCTGCCTGGCTGTAAACACCCCAGCTGAATGCAGTCACATACTGCCTACACAGAGGCATTGCATGCCTGTTGTACAAGGCCATGCCCAACACAGGAGTAATGGACATGCTCCACCCCAGAAAACTCAAAGCCAATGGAGCTGTGAGAGTGAGAGATGTCAACCTCAACAAATAATGAAATATGATGCGCTGGAGGGACAGATACATAATCCAGAGGCTCCCCACACCCTGGACCAGAATCCCACTCCATGTTAGGCAGAGCCCCTCACTGACACTCTTCAACAGGAATCTTGCCAATTGGATGGATGATTGTAGAGTTACACTGGGGATCTTCACTGTGTCATGTCCAGACAGAGGCACAGCAAAGCAAATCATAAATGGCCATAATATTTACATAGCAAGGGGTGGCGAAAGCCACACACACTCTGGCTAGGCTAACAAATGCCCTAGGGTGGATAGCCTAGTATGAACCTATGAACCTATGAAGATACAAATTGTACAGGACACTAAGGATAATCCCAAGGCTTTCACAACTGATGGTAGGAACCGTGTTGGGAATTCACAGATATGCTCTGAATCACACAAATATCACAAACAACATACCAAACACACACACATATTGCCAACATATATCCTGACAGGTGCAGTGCAACCCCCCCCCCAGAATGCAAAATATCTATCCCAGCAGACTGCTGGCCCCCTAACATTGCAGATGCTGAGGTAACAGCCAGCATCTACAAAGCAAAACACACAGCAGCAATGGTATGAGATAGTGTCCTGGGCTGAGTCCAACATGGACTCCAAGACAAATGGAATGCCAAATCACACTACTGCTCAATGTCAGCCTTACCACAGGATATGTACCCAAAGAGCAGTGTACAACAACAGTGGTCCTTCTCAACAAAGGTGTTGCCTGAATGGGTACTGAAAACTACCACCCCAGAATCCTGAGAAGCTCAGTCTGCACAGCTATGGAAAGGATCAGCATGTACCACAGACATAAAGATATTGGAGACCTACTGACACCGGACCCTACCCAGTGTGGCTTTCTTAAGTGCAGATCCTGCCCCTAAACATGTTTGACTCAATTGAAACAGTCATTAAGGTCATTGATGAGGGCAATGTGGTCCACACAGCGTAGCTGGACCTTGCAAAGGCTTCTATACAATACCCTACGTGTTCATTATAGATAAGCTCACCAGCTTAAATATAAACCCCTATGTCAGTAGAGGGGTTGCAAACCAGACCAAGGACAGAACAGACATGGTCAGACATGCTGCAGCCATGTTAGACTACAAACCAGATATAACTTGCATCCCACAAGGCTTGGTCCTGGGATCTCCCTCGTCTGGTATATATGTCCCATAGGTACAGGCCAACATGGAAGGACTGTGTCTGAACATGTTTGCAGAGGACTACAAACTGCTCACCATATATGATCCACCAGCTGACACAAGCATCCCACAAAAGGGCCACATAGAAACAGACAACTGGTGCCATAGCCATGTCAGCAAGATAATTGCAGAAAAGTGTATAGTCAACCCCCGTGGATATACAGTAAGTGCCCACCAATTACCACATAGGTGTTAACCCATTACGTACTTAACATGTAATGAGAGACCTGGGGACACAAGGTGATAGATATCCTGCATTGGACAAACATGTGCTGTAGTGTTTACAGAAACATACCATATACCCACCTAATCATAAAGGTTGTCAGATCTAGATAAGGGGAGGTCATTGTGGCTCTGCAGTCATCCTTCATCAGCGTTACAGTTGACTACAATAGCCCCTGTGGGATGTACCTCAGCAGACACCTCCATCAACCTTAAAGTCTCCAACAGTACCTCACCAGGAGTATCAAAGAGCTTGCACAGATGCCATGTGTGTTGCCTGATTAAACAAACTGCAGCTACACACACTGCCATACTGCCCACCCAGAGGCAAGCTGTGCCTGATGTATAAAGCCATGTCCAAGCTGGTATCAATAAACATGCTGCACCTTGTACAATCTGAATGGCAGTGAGCTATGCACATGAGAGACCTGAACCCCAGCACTGACTTACATAGGACAAGCTGTACTGCATGATCCATAACACAGAAGCCACCCCCACCCATGAGTAAACTCCCAGTACAGGCTACCTATAGAGTCACTTATCGATTTTCCTTAATAGGAATCTTGATGAGTGGTTGGGAGATGGTAGCTTTATCCTGGGTATCACTGTCATGTCACAGGTAGACAGAGGCACAGTATACTAACCATGACATATGTCATGGCAAACTCCACTTACAATGTGTGTCGAAGGACAAACACACTCTCCGACTAGCATTAGAAATGGACTAGGGCACATTGCTAGTGTTTGCAAATGTACACCTATGTTGTGGAATACACTACCAATGTTGGACAAGCCTGGTTTAAGTAGTTCATATCTGAACATAATGCAACATGGTCAGATGTACACAACTGGCCCCTAACCAGGCTGTTGTGCTCACTATGGAAATGTAAAGCAGCGATAGCACTAAAGCCCAGGATACTGTCCACCACAGTCAAAGTACTGAACCAGTACACTATACAGTACTACCGTGTTTGGTCAATGTGAAAGGATGTTGACAACTGTATGCAAAGTATCCCATGCAAACCCTGCAGGCACAGTATAATCCTGTTGTGTTCACACACAAAGCAGTTGTACAGTAACTACACAACATGACACACAACACACAACCATAAACGGGAGATATTTGTTGAAGTTCACACGCATCCACAAATGTGGTGGGCTGCAGAGTTCAACATATGGAATGCTCACACTGGGCATGCTCACACACTTTGATAAATGAGACATATGTCAGACAACATGCCATGGGAAGGCTGACCTGGGCATGCTCACACACTTAGGCCAAATCTCAGTTTAGCAGTTGGCCACACATATCTGGTATTTTTACATGTTATTCCAGGAACCAACCACATTACAGCAATCTGCCCAGTGCACACAGTTAAATGACTACAGAGACATACGTGATATAGTGGATCCCTCCCATATGCAAATATCTTCCACAGATACACAAGTTGTTCATACAAACAGGGAATGCTATGGCAATAAAGACGTGCAAACAGTCTATCAGCAACAAATAATGTGCATTTGACAATTAAACATATGGGTGTAGAGGTCAACACTAGGCTGTTTGCCCTAGGGAATGACAGCTTAGCCAGAGTGTGCTTGCCTGCCTCCCCACAGGATGCACATTCCCCTTTCTAAACACCGATGATGTCAGCACCCTATAAGTACAGCAGGAGAAAAGAAACCTCCCAGTACTGCGAATAGCGCGCTCCACTAATGAGTTTGTCTCAAGTGTCATAGCATAGTTAAGTAGGTGTTTGAATCTTGCAAATGCTCAATGTGTGAGTGGGGTTGGTGTGTATGCAAGTCTGTTGGAGAGAAATGTCCCTTTTGGCAACTGGGAAAACACACTACAGGATGCACATTCCCCTTTCTAAACACTGATGATGTCAGCACCCTATAAGTACAGCAAGAGAAAAAAAACCTCCCTGTAATGCAAATAGCGTGCTCTGCTAATGCATCTGTTTCAAGTGTCGTTAGATAGGGGTTTGAATCCTGCAACTGGAAAGTGTGTGTGTTTGGCTGAGGGGGGTTAGTGTGTGCGAGGGAAATGTCCCTTTTGGCAACTAGGAGAACAGACTACAGGATGCACATTCCCCTTTCTAAACATTGATGATGTCAGCACCCTATAAGTACAGCAAGAGAAAGGAAACCTCTCAGTAATGCGAATAGCACGCTCCGCTAATGCGTCAGTCTCAAGTTTCATAACATAGTTAGATAGGAGTTTGAATCCTGCAAGTGTGTGTGTGTTTGGCTGAGGGGGGTTAGTGTGTGTGAGGGGAATGTCCCATTTGGCAACTAGGAGAACAGACTCAGGATGCACATTCCCCTTTCTAAACACTGATGATGTCAGCTCCCTATAAGTACAGCAAGAGAAGGAAAGCCTTCCCAGTAATGCGAATAGGGCGCTCTGTTAATGCATCCGTCTCGAGAGTCAAAGCATAGTTAGATAGGGGTTTAAATCCGGCAAGTGTGTATGTTTGGCTGAGGGGGGTTAGTGTGTTGGAGGGAAATGTCCCTTTTGGCAACTAGGAGAACAGACTACAGGATGCACATTCCCCTTTTTAAACACTGATGATGTCAGCACCCTACAAGTACAGCAGGAGAAGGTATGTGGCATGGACAATGACCGAGTCATATGTGTCCATGCCTCTGACTGACCTGTATGCTTGTGTTATGTGCTGGACCTTAGTGCCCCACAGGCATATCACTGTGACCTTTACCTTGTCCTGCCTGGTGAGCGTGACCATACTGTACGGGACAATAAAGGTAGCTAACACAACTGTGGCAGGTGTGTTGTCTAGCCATACAGGCTGTGACTGGCACACAGGATTTGTGTGCTATGTGTTATGTGTGATGTGTTCAGGCATAACGTATGCCTGTGTGCCAGCTGCAGAGGTGTGTGCCACTCAGGCAGGATGCTATTCTAAGGCTCCACGAATGGCCCAGTGTGTTCACGTGCTTGTATTGCTGTCAGTGTAGGTCTACATCAAACTAGTATTGTAGTCACTGTAGTATTGCATGCCACCTGACAGGTTATGCCAGTACTGGGTTCAGAGTGCTTAGTCCCCAGTTTGGCTATGTGGTTCCATCTCATACATGTGTTGTACATCCATGTGTAGGGGAGAGGGTTGACTGTGTACATGTGGCAGCTGTGACATTGCCACATGACCCACATATTCCACAACTGTAGCATAGAGGTGACTGACAACTGACCTTTGAACATGCTACCATAGTATTGTGATTGCCATGGTGATTAACAGCACATAGGGCCAATGGGGAACAAGGTACATAGGTTCATAGGTTCATAGCGTCATACTAGGCAATCTGCCCTAGGGCATTTAAGAACCTAGCCAGAATGTGTTTGGCTGTCACCATCCAATGTAAATATATCTTGCCATGCCCTTTTCCAAGGTTAGTATACTGTGCCTCTGTCTAACAGTGACACAGAAGTGATACCCAGGGTAAACCTACAATGTCCCATCCACTCATCAAGATTCCTCTTGAAGAGAGTCAATGAGGGACTCTTCCTAACCTGGACTGGGATTTTATTCCAGAGTGAAGTGAGCCTCTGGGTTATGAATCTGTCCCTCCAGCATGTCCTATTTATTTCAGTGCTGAGGCTCAGGTCTCTCAAGCGTGTATCCCGATGGGATTTGGATATTCTCAGGTGCAGCATGCCCATTAATTCCGGGTTCGACATGGTGTTATACATTAGGCACAGATCGCCTCTGAACCGGCGGTATGCCACTGAGTAGAGCTGGGGTTTATTTAACCGGTCAGCATATGGCATCTGTTTGAGCCCTTTGATCCTCTTGGTGAGGTACTTGTGGGGTCTTTCCAGTTGCTGCAGGTGTCTGGTAAGGTGCATCCCGACAGGGGGATTGTATTCAATTATGGGCCTGATGAGGGATGAGTAAAGAGGCACGATGTCCTCCCCTGATGTAGATGTGAATCCCTTCATGATGGGGTGGGATATATACAATGTCTTTCTAACCACTTTGGCCACGTGGTTGTCAAATGAGAGATTGCTATGAACTTGGGTCCCCAGGTCCCTAATTACTTCTTCTGTACATAATGGAGTACCACCTATGTGGTACTTTGTGGGCACTTTGTTTTTGCCAAAGGGGATGACTATACACACTTTTGCATTCAGCTGGAGGCCATGGCTCTGGCACAAGTTGTCTGTTTCTATGATGCCCCTTTGGTAGATGCTTGTGTCGGCTGGAGAGTCGATTATGGCAGCCAGTTTGCAGTCATCTGCATATTTGGTCAGCCACAGTCCTTCCGTGTTGGCTTGTACCTCCGATAAATATATACCAAACAAGAGAGGTCCCAGGACTGAGCCTTGTGGGACACAACTCGTAACTGGTTTGGAGTCTGGCATGGCTCCAGCAATTCTAACCATGTGGGTTCTGTCCTTGAGCCAGTGTGCAATCCATCTAGTGACATAGGGGCTTATATTTAAGCTGGTGAGCTTCTCTAGAATGCCCGAGTGGGGTATTGTTTTGAAGGCTTTTGTGAGGTACAGGTAGGCTGTGTGAACCACCTTCCCCTCGTCAATGGCCTTGGTGACTGTTTCAAAGAAATCAACCAGGTTTGAGAGGCAGGATCTGCCCTTAACAAAGCCAAACTGGGTATGAACCAGTGTCTGTAGGTCCACAATATCTATATTTATGTGGTCCATGATGATCCTTTCCATAGCTCTGCAGACCACGCTAGTGTGGCTTATGGGGTGATAGTGTCCAGGATCCGTTGAGGCACCACCTTTCTGTAGAGGGACCACTGTTGCTGTACACCACACTTTGGACACATATCCTGTAGTAAGGCTGGGATTGAACAGTAGGTTTATGTTTGGTAGTAGCACGTCTTGGTGGTCATGTAGGACACAGCCCGGGACACTGTCTCGTCCCATTGATGCAGTGTGTATTGCTTTGGAGAGGGTGGCTCTTACCTGAGCATCTGAGATGTCAGGGAGGCAGCATTCTGCTGGGATACATATTTGCCCTTTCAGTGTGGAGGGGGGTGAGAAGTTTGCACTGAGCCTGTCAGCTAGAATGTTGGCAATGTCTGTGGGTTTGGTGTTTCTATTGACATTTTGGACTACCTCTGAGCATATCTGGGAATTACCACCCAGGTTCCTAACATAACTAAAGAAAGCCTTGTGATTATCCTTAGTGTCCTGTGCAATTTCTCTCGAAGCTGGCCTTAGACAATCTTATGAGTGCCTGTAGTTATTTGCTAATACTGATCAGTGATGCCTTTCCTATTTGTGAATTTGCTGTATCATTTAGTAGCTTCCTCCTATTGTGTAGTTTGTTTATGGCTGGGGTCCACCAGACAGGACATCTGCCTTTGGAGGATTGGGTCTTGGTTTTATTCGGGATCACATGATCCATGCATTCCTGAAGGTGTCCATAGAATGCGTTTATAGAGGAATCTGCGGTCTGGTCTGTAGTTTCCACAGGCCCAGGGGCTTTGAAGGTTTCCACCTCAGTTTTGAGGAGTGTGAATTTGCTTTAGAGAAGTTGTTCACTGTAGTGTTCTGGGCAGGGGGTGGGGTCTGGATGTTAATATCCAGTGAGATTAGTTTATGGTCCAATCTTACCAGTGAGGGATACACTTCTGGTCTGGAGCATAGAGTCCCCATGTTGGTGATGATCAGGTCCAGTATGTTTCCCCTTCTTGTGGGAGTGGTAACAAGTTGTTCCATAGCATGTGAGCTCATATATTCTATGAATCTTTGGCCTAGGGTGTTGGAGGTAGAGTCATGCTCCCAGTCCATGTTTGGGTAGTTGACGTCGCCCAATATAATGGTGTTTGGAGAGACCTTCATATTTCCACTGTTCACAGGACGGCCGAGTGCAGTTCTTGGGTTTGGGAGGGTGGTCTGTAGCAGGCTATAACCTGGAAGGCAGTTTCACCCATTGTTAGTTGCACATGGATAGTCTCTGATGCTTGGTGATTTGCCACCAACCTGGAGGTGTGGGTATCTTTGATGAATATCAATACCCCCCTCCATTTGTGGTTCATTCCAAGTTTTGGGGCTGAAAAGCATGGTATGAGGTTAAACCTGGTAGTGCTGGTGTGCTCTCAGTAGCCCTGAACCAGGCATCTGTTACTGCACAGATATTGATGTTCTCCATGCCAAGGAGAGTTTCGGGTGCATGCATCTTGAGGTTTAGACTTCTGGCATTGGGTAGCATTACTCATAGTTTCTTATCCCTTGTGATATCTATGAAGGTTGGTTTGTCATTTGAGCCTTGCCTAACATAGGCACTATGGGGGTAGCAAGAGCCTTTGCCAATATCTGAAAGCCCAGGGGTGACAGGTGCAGGCCATCCCTAGCGAAGCAGGTGGTTCAACAGAAGATGAATATGTGAAGGTGTAGTGCCTGTGATTAGTTAGCAGTAGCATATATGACTGCTCACGTGGGCACATGCCAGGTAAGTCATATGCAGTGTGTCACAGGCAACGTACATGTGAACAGGACAAACAGTGACATTCTGTCAAGTGAGACATGGACATACATATAGTAAGCTATGCAGATGGCACTAGGAGTCCACAGAAGCTCTATAACTATGCATTGCAGGTGTGATCAGTATTCCAGGGTAATTGCAAGCAAACATGCATGCAAACAAAGCTACAGTAAACAGGGCTGCATGTAGTCCATTGTACAACAAACAAGCTGTACCACTTCCAGTAGGTAACACTGCAAATATGCAGGCACTATGCACATGTACATGGAAATACACGGGTCAGATGGCTAGGGTCCAGTCTCAGTGCGCACAAGTGTACAGGCCATGTACTGTCAGGATGTACAATAACTGGATGGAAACCCATGTGCTCATACCTGCAGTAATACACATGTCAAATAACAGACACTGAGCCTTCACTCAGTGTATGCGGTAGCCCTAGGTGTTGTCAATTCGCATGTGTGTATGGATGCACACAGTTCCACCTCATGGCTGCCATATACTGGTGTTTGTGGACAGCCACAGACTCTACCTGCCAGGTCATACAGATCGGTGTCTCTGGCCATGGACATGGTACCTGTGCCTTGCAGGGGTGCTATGGACCGTATCCGGTACCAACCCAGACTGGGTACTGTCATCAGAAGCAGATGTTCGTTGACTGGACACAGATCCCTGTCGGGCCTGGCCAGAGCCACGTGCACGTGGTCTCCTGGGGCGGTCTGATGACAGCACAGACCCAGCATTGCTGGGGCTGCTGCTGGCACTATGGGGGCGGCCGCAGCCCTGTTGTCATCCGCGATGACTGCCAGCTGCTGCTGTTGCTGGCATACGGCCACGTAGATGCCTCAACCGTCCACCATAGCCCTGGCTCATGGACATGTAGTTGTGGAACTGGTCTAATATGTCCCCACAATGTCTGTCTATGACATCGGTGAAATCACGGATGGCAGCCGCACTGTCAAGCATACTGTCAGTCATGGCTGTGCGACATTCTGTCAGCTCCCTCAGACCCTGTCTGGTGTACCGTTCCATACGTGACTGTGCCTGCATGACAGCCCGAAACATAGCTGAGGTTGTAAGACCTCTGTGGGCATGTCTGACAGGGGCAGTACGCCCACGGATGCTCCCACGAGAACCCCTGGACATCTGTCTGTGTGGTACCATCTCTGGGCCATGCCCATGGCTGCTGTGTGGGGAGGCATGTGCCACAGATACCACATTACCCTGGTCAATGCCCACTGTATGCTGTCCATCACCTAGGGACATTGGTGACAAAGGGTGTATTGGCAAGATAACTGTGCGCATTGATGGGGTCGACAGCTGTGTACTGTCAATCGGCTGACCAGTGGCGGACCCTGGCATACCTTCCTGTGCCATTACACAGATGTCATCATTATCAGTACCCATGGCACCTGATTCAGGTTCCCTGCTACATGACACCAGAGCAGCACCAGAACCTGTGGGAGGGAAACAGGAAACACAGTTTACAATGTCTACACATTACCAGTGATGCACACATGCACACATGCACACATGCGCACATGCACAGGTGCACACATGCACACATGCACACATGCGCACATGCACACATGCACAGGTGCACACATGCACACATGCACACCTGCACACATGCGCACATCCACACAAGCACACAGGCGCACATGCGCACATGCGCACATGCACACATGCACAGGTGCACACATGCACACATGCACACATGCACACATGCGCACATGCACAGGTGCACACATGCACACATGCACACATGCGCACATGCGCACATGCACACATGCACAGGTGCACACATGCGCACATGCACAGGTGCGCACATTTGCACGTGCACACATGCACACGTGCACACATGCACAGGTGCACACATGCACACAGTTTCACACAATTGCACAGTACTCAGTATGCGTGATATCAACACACAGACACGACACACCTACATGCATACAAAGAGCACTACTAAGTGAGCCTAATATTACTATTACTATCAAGACTTTTACAGGAATTGTTAATACACATTCACCAGCATGGATAGGCTGCATTGCTGTTACACCGGTGGGACCTGCAGACGTGAAGAAACTAATGTCAGTGGGCACAACTGTGCCATTGTTACTGAGTATGATACAGGTCAGTAGTACAACAGTCGCCTTTCACAGGTCAGCTGCTAATATTGAGGATATCACACTTGCACATTAAATACTATGGTGACAGCTACAAACCAAGGACACACGTCACACATGCATTAACTACCAGTGTACACAACAGTCAACTATACATATGGCATATTACCTACACGTTCACTGTCTTGCTGCTGCGTGGCTCCAGCCTCCATCATAATGCATGTCTGCTGCTGTTGTTGTTGCTGGTGGACTGGAGCCACTACACTCATGAGTAGTCCCTCCAGTCTGGTGAGTGGGGGATGTGTAGCCACACCACCACCTGTGGCGACCTGTTGCCTGTGGATATCTGACACACGCTGACGGACATTTCTGATTAAATCACTGCAGTGATGTCGTACCTGCTCATATGTCCTATTATGCGTGCCTATGTCATTTACCCGAAGGACCAGGTCTTGCCACAGTGCAGCCCTCTCCTGCTGATTCTGGCTGGTGCGGGAAAAGAGTATTGCATAATCCCACACCAGGCTCTGGTGTATCTCCTCATCCTCAGCTGTGGAGTAAGTGGGATTCCATGGGTGAGCCATGTACCTGAAAAAGAAAATGACCTGATATCAGCAATATATGTCAGCAGAATTTGGCACACATACTACACATGCTACTCGACTGTTATGATACAACATATCTCACATATATAGCATCTGTCTGTCTATTGGTGGATACACATGTAAATGGCCAGGTATCATTGCTCAACCAGCAACTGTGCAACAGTACCTGGCACACTCCATACGACATACTACCAAACCCCAGCAGTCAGAACACTGATTCAGGTCAAGAGCACCTCCTCACTGTGGGGGGTTGTATCTAGGTACTGTATGGCCTACATCATCAACTACTGTGAGCTGACCACACACTAATTGCCCTGGATATAGATATCCCACCTCCACCACCAGCACAAACGACTATAGTGAATAACATTACAGATGCAAACTTTACACTTTGTAACAGTGACATGATATCCTTTCAGCCCACTGGGCCAGTGGCAGATACAACCCACAATGCTGACCCCTACACAATTGCTTTCTACAGACATCTCCGAGAATGCATGGATCATGCAATCCCATATATGACCAAGACACTCTCCACAAAGGGACAGCATCCTGTCTGGTGGACCCCAGCCATAGACAGATTGTATTACAGAAGATGGAAGCTACTGCAAGACAGAGCATAATTCCATACAGGGAGGGCATGTCTGAGCAGCACTAGTAAGGATCTATTTTCCATCATACAAACATCCATGGGCAACTTTGAGAGTGAAATCAAGAGGGACAGTACATATAACCAGAAGGCCTTCTTCACTTATATTATCAACCTGGTCAGAATCCATCCTCTATGCCCATAGTTAGTACACAACAACAAATATTTCACTGACACCACAGATATTGACAACATTGTGGCAGACAGGTTCAGTGCAGGTGTCACCCAGCCCTCTCCCCCAAAATAAGACATAGTTATCCCAGCTGACTGTAACCTCCCTGTCATCACAGATGTCCAGGTGAGAGCCGCCCTCAGGAAAGCAGAATACACAACATGACTGGGACCTGATGGTATCCCCAGTTGCATGCTACATAAACTCTGACAGGAGCTAAACACACATATAGAAGTGCTATGTAACACTAGCCTGACTACAGGATATGTACCTGTACACTGGCACACAGCAGCAGTGGTTCCACTCCATGAAGGAGGCACCTCAACATACCAATACAATACAACACAATACATTACATTACAATACAATACTATACCCTATGCTATTGCCCCTGGGACTACAGCAGCATACTGTTCTGTTACCCTGACCATTGTGACACATGTGGTGTGATGGTACCTGCTGCTGTCACACAGTTACACAGGGTGACTCATATGGCATATTACCTATCTGACTAACATTCAGAAGGGGTATGTGTGACATACTCATGGGGAGTCTTGCTTCTTAACACTGTGTGGTTTATTGCAGGGTATGTCTTATCTGTGGGTAGGAACTTTTACCTCCACATGTGCTGTCTATTGCAGTGGCATGGATGACACACAGCAGTCATTTAGGTTGTGGATGGTGTGAGGTGTTACTATGGTTGTTGGACATCTGTCATGGGTGTGACTTACGTATGTAAATCCGGGAGTGGTAACCTCTATGTGGGTAGTATATGTGTACTCTGTGGTGTTGTCAGTCACTGTGCATTGGTAATGTGTTTGAGTGCATTGTCACAGTGTTGTACATGTCACTGTGTCCTTCTCCATATCTGTAGCTGTCATGTGAGGTCCATACCATGGCATCCATTATGTGGTGTGGAGGGGTAAACCGACCTACATGTCCATAGCTGACACACCATGTATGCTGACACATACCATGTGCAGGTATTCCAGAATAGTGTGCGACTGTGAATATCATTGGGGCCACTATTGTACACATTTATGACCCTGTTCACCCCTGACACATGCAGTGGTGGGCAAGCCAATCACATATCTGGTGGTTACTGGTGTAGGTGATTTGAAATGTGGTATGGTACTCCGGTTTTGACACTGGTGTTCACTCCATGCCTTTGTCACCAGGCACCTGTTGCAATACATCTGTACACATGTGTCTCACTCAGAATTTATATACATCTCTCTCTCTCTCTCTATATATATATATATATATATATATATATATATATATGTATATAGATATATCTATATGTATATATATATATATATATATATATATATATATATATATATATATATATATATATATATATATATGTATATATATATATATATATATATATATATATATATATATATATGTCTGTATACATATACACATATATATATATATATATTGATGTACATATATTGCTATAGATGTGGAGAGGGGGGGACAGAAGGGGTGAGAGTGACAGAGGGGGTGGGACAGGGTGTGATGAGGTCGTCATATACAGTCATACCTGTAGATAGTCAGATCAGTCTGTCTATGTATATGTATCTACATATATCTATATCTGCATGTATGCATTACATATATATGTTTGTACATATTCTATCTACATCTGTCTATGTATTCCTACATCTCTCTCTATGTATGTATACATATATGCATATCATATATATATATATATATATATATATATATATATATATATATATATATAGATATATATACATACATACATATTTTGACATACATACGTATCCATATGATAGACAGGTATATCAACATGTTTGTCTACCATACTGTATACACACACTAACATACTGCTAAACATACATAACTGTGAAACCTACTTTGTACATTGCACTACAACCTACAGTCAACCTACATTGATATGTGCACATAGATGCTTTCACATACAAATGTATGTACAGCCTTCACTGATAGTTGCTGTATGTCCCCTGCCCTTTACACATCTTCATATACATATGGATACAGACCAATGACACATATGGAGGGTTCACAGTATGTAGACCTTTTTAGTATTACTTTACATTACCTGTGTTTGTCACAGCTGCTTGTGTTGCCGTCTGGTTTTCTGTCCTGCTGCTCCACTTCCCAGTTGTCAGCTTTCAGGTGGCTGTTGCTGAACAGTTTTGTTTGTGTCTGCTTAATTTCAATTTTCTCTGTCTCTGTCTCTCTCTGTCTGTCTGTCTGTATCTCACGTCCTCCTCAGGGTGCAATGAAAGTATTGCATGTGTGGACTGGGAGTACAGCATACTTTTGTAGGTATCTGCATATGCCCATGTGATGGCCTCTGCACCAATTGTTAGCCAGCATTTGCTAATTGCATGCAGCCAGTTGTGTACTGATTGCAGTTCTCACTGTGATTTCAGAACAGTGCTATAAAAAGGTATGTGAGATAGGCGTAGCCCTTTCAGATTTTAAGGGCAGGGACCATGCTGGTATGCTGTGGACAATGTTCTGTGAGTGTAAAGGTTGGTATCTCTCTCATATTTCCAACTGTGTTGTAGATTAACATTCCTCCATTCATTTCTCCAGTTTCCTGTACTAACTGTGTATGTACACTGACACCTACAACTACTACTACTGTTAATGTGTGTGTGTGTGTGCTTTCCTTTCACTTTTGCTTGCACTTTGTTGCTAAGGCTTCAATATTTGCCCTTTACAGTCACTACTTGTATGCCTGCTAGGTGTCCTGACTGTAGTGTGCTGCTGTAGCTTTCCATGTACATTCACACCTTGGAATGCTTGCTATATCTGCTTGGGTGTTACAGCATGCAGTGTGGTCTGGCCATGGTGTGGGCCTTGACATCTATTAGGGTATTTGAGTATGCTGCTGAGCAGGCCCCAGAGACTCTCAGGTTCATCTGTTATCTGCCTCATGGAATGGTACATATCAGTGGGGTACACCCATTAAATTGTCTGGTATGCTGCAGTTGTGACTGTGGGTTAGCATGAGCATATGTATTACTACACTTATTCTGCCATGCAAGTGGTGAATACTTTCAGGACTCCATAGTTACTATTGCATGTGTTGTTACACCTTTCTGCCTACTATTTGTATATTTCACATGGAGTCTGTGGGGCATCCCTGTAAGTCATTCACTGTTGCTATGTCTAGGCTCTTAACTATTCAAATATGGTGGTGTCAGACCTCTCATGTGTACAAATATTTGCAGGTTGTCCGCATTTCTGCCTCATATTTTGGTCAATATCTCATGCACAGCTTTTTCTGGCAAATCACTCTGGGCTCAAGTCAGAATATAGTGACAAACATTCAAGTTTCAGACTTCATACCCTTCCAAACATCCCACAAAATGCAGACCCTGTTACTCTCTGAACTGTCTGCGTTTGTTGTAACATTATTTGTAGTATGTCCCTGGTTTTGGGCCTTTGCTCCACATATTTTATTACTTGGTCTGGATGTGTTCCTGTAAGAGGTTGTGGGGTATGGGCAGTGATTATCCTGCTGTGAGTATGTGTGTGGCTTGCAAGGTGCTATAGTGACATTATTACCTACTAGCTACCAACTAGCATGGCTGTTTCTGTTCACACACTACAATTATGGAAATCCACTAGTTTTGACAGTAATTCTAAATGACATGCTTTGTGTACTACACATCCTATATTCCCTTTGCATTCATTCCTACTATTACATGATACATTTATTTTAGCACAATGTTATTGTATAAGAGTTATGGCTTAGTGGTAAGGCATGCAGACTACTGTTTCCAAGGTCCTGGGTTCGGGACTGCCAGTGGGATTTTATTTTGCTTCTGAACTGACTACAGGACCTGTCAATCAAAGTGACTAAGGCACATTTAAGCAGTTGTAACCGGGTTAGCGCTGGTTTGCATGAAGCTCATGCAAGCGCACTGGCGTTTAGCTCTGCGCACACATGTGCACACCCGCTTACAACCGCTTAACAGTGCTTACTCTTGCGCACACCCGCGCTATTTTCTTTGAAAGAAATGAAAATGGGGAGACAGGAAAGTGGTGAAAAAGGGGTCACAAAGAGGGTAAGATAGTAGGGAAACAAGCTTGGGTTTTGCAGGAGGGATATAGGTAAGGCCCATAGCTGCCCATTCCTTCATCAGCAACAGCTGTGCATATGTTTGTAATTTGGTGTGACATTTGATACCTTCCACCTCTGAGAGAGGTGTAAGGACAACAGTAATACTTGTTGTACAGCCAATTGTAATTGATAGTTTCCATGTCTGGTAGACATATGTGCGGAATGGGCAGCTATGTATGGGGCGTAATTTTTTTGTGGGTACAGAGTGCCCTTTTTTTTTCAGGTGAGAGTGGTATGTCAGGTGAAGGAAGTCGGTACAGCTGGGGAGGTAGGTTGGGTAGGTAAACAGACAAGACAAACAAGACGCATACAGGGGCAGTGTATGACACGTGTGGGGGGGTTACACAATTGACGAGGACGGAGGTTTGGATATCCAAAGCCCATGAGCCCACAGATGGCAACAGTGGAACTGATATCCCCACCCATAGGCAGTTGCCACTGTTCCTTCACTGCCCAGGACGGGGCTGTGCTGGGGGCTGTGTAGGCCGGGCAACAGGCATGCCCGTAAGTTGTGCCTTCCGTGCCTCAAGCTGGCGTAGGGGCTCGAGAACAGAGTCCCGAATCTCCCTACGCAAGACAGTCCGGATGCTACGGAGGGTGAGTGGTGGTTCTCCTCCAGCCTCACTTGCAGAGGGGGGCGAGCCCCATCCCCTGCAGCGCTTCCACCCGCAGTTGGCACAGGGCCACCGGAGGAGGGTCCAGACTCGGCACTAGTGCCAGGTGCACTCGCCAGCTGAGGTGGGAGAGGTGGGTCCGCTGGAACCCGCCTTCCCTGTCGTCCTATGTTTTGCATTATGTCATGACAGTTTGGGTTAGTGACATATAATACCATTCACAATTAGTTGTAACAGCATGCATTAGTATTCCCATTAACCAAACACCCAGATATTCACACCATTGAACAGCGTGCATAACACATGCATAATTTGAACAGCAATACACAGTCCAACAACATGCAGGGTTAATTGATGGCAACAGGCCATCAGGTTTGGATGTATGAACAGGGCAGATGCATCAACAGACATGCAAATATATATGACCTAACAGTACAAACGTCCAGGGATGTTAATTGTGATTGCACATACCATTTTCACGTGGAATGGGTTATATGTGGTTATAGGGTGGGGTGAAGAAAATAATATTAACACCTTCAAATACCAATACATATGCTGTACATTTCTAATAGCTACAGATATATACACACTACTGTTCTAACTACAGTTTCCTATATGATAACTATTTCAACTTGGTGATAGGACTGTTACTGCAACATCAATATACATTTTATTGTTCTTCATACACATTCATATCTAGCTTTGTTCAGCTACATCATCCTGCTACATTTGCTTTATATAGCTGTAGACAAGTGTGGATGTTTGGTATATCAGACAATCATACTATCTGCATATTGCAGACTGAGAGCAACATATCCAGATTTTGGGATACACATTCCAGATGCAGCAACACTTTGAACAGATTTCGCTGTTTGGATTTGATTCTCACATGCATTTAATTCTGTCTTGACTGCAGTATACTTTATTCAGGGGTTATTACTACTGTATTGCTGGATTCATGACACTTTCTCACACTCTCTCACTTGTTTTCATTTTACTATTCAGGATGGTACTTACTTCTAGGCTTTATTGACATGTTTTACCTGTAGTTATTACAATCCTTTCCAGCAGTCTCACTTCTGTCATGTTTCAGTATTTCAACAGAGATATATTTCACACATGTGATTTCATCATCTTCTGCAGCTATACTTTTCAGCCTGCTGCAGGTTGTGTACTATTTTCTTACAAGTGGGGCATTTTTATTTCAGAATTTATGTCAGACATTTTCATTTTTCTGTTTGGCTTACAGGCTGCAACACACTTTTGTAATCAAGCAATACTTGCAGACACTTTCACACTGTTACTTGCACATTTTATTCCTTAGTGACTACACTGCACTCTTTTGCTGACTGTCATACTTTTATATTTCTTTACAGTTACTGGTAGTGGATTACTGACCTGCCTGGTGGCGCAACCGCACCAGCCTATCGCCATAGGCTCTGCAGTTCACAGAACGGACACCTGCAGCTGTAATATAACTGAAGTAATATTGGAATACACATCTCCATAATATCAGCTAGTTTAATTTCTTACATACATAATTAAATGTAACTTACTCAGAAGTGGGGCGTTGGGCATTTGCCGGGCCTCCTGGATCCAAAGGTTCAGTTGGTCCTGCTTGCGTCTCTTCTCGTCCGCATGGTGGTGACGGACCTGCTCACCAGTCCTTGGAATCCCTGTGGCACTGGTGAGATCATGAGCCAACTGGTCCCACGCCTCAGCCCTGTATGCTCCCCAGAGGACCTGGCCCTGCATGAGTTAGGCCTCATGATTGTGGACTAGGAGCCAGACCATGTACCTGGACTCCTCAACGCCCCACCTCTGTGCTCGAAAGCAACTACCCTCTCCTACTCCTGTCATTCTGCCTGCAGTTCAGTTCTACAATCGTTTATGCTGTGTATTCCCACCTATGGGGCTTATATAGTCCGTTTTTCCCACACATATCTGTGATTGGCCATTTTGGAATTGTATCAACTTCAGTAAACCTGCATTGTCATGCTCCAGTTTGTATTCATTCCTATATATTAGCTATTATTGCATTTATAGGTACTGCTGTCATGGCTTAGTGGTTTGGTACCTTGACTATGGTGTATAGTATCCTGGGTTCAAACCTGGCCACTACTTTTTATTTTTCATGACTGTCTAGACATGCTGAGGGGTGTGTCTGTGTAAAGGCAGTTTTGATACGGCTTGCTCAACGTTGCCCGTCGGTTAGCTTGTTTGCGCGGTGCGCAGCTCCGTGCAAACGGGGTACGCTGGTTTAAGCCTCATTTGGCTATCGGCACGTATATAACGCTCAGCTGAGCTAGGGGCACTTAGATTCAGTGTGTTAAACCACTGCTTAGCTACAGGCACTCATTTTGCACCAGTTAAACCACTGCTCATGTATGGGCAGATGCACTCACCCTGTTAAACTGTAGCTCAGCTGTGGGCACATCTGGCATTTTTTATTCTTTTGTTACCTCACATTTCTTCAATATAAATGGGCTATTTCATTACATTTTACATAAAATGTGGTTTTATGTGTACATATTTGTCAGGGACTTGTTTCGTGCTTATTTTGCTAGAAATAAAAATTGGTGTTGTGGGGGCTCGAACCATGAATGCCTGATATTTAGCTAACATCTCTACCGCTACGCTATTGCTTCTTGGCTTACTTTGCATATTTAGTTCTTATATGCTTTCCCACTGACTGCTAACTGGAAACGAGCGCACTCATGGTTAAACATTTTTACAATCTAAAAAATATATATAACATGTTTATTTATATATTTTCTGTTCATAGTCTGTGGGGGCATGTGTTGTGTTGTGTTTATTCACATTTCCGTGGACTCTGTCGTGGGTGTTTACTTTGGGCACTTTTACTCTTCTGGGGACATGTCCGCTTACAGGGTTCGGCCTATGGACATGCCCCCTACTGTCTTACACGGACCGTGTTAGCCTTAGGTGTGATTCAGCATGCTCTCATGGATATGCAAAGCATGCTGACATCACTCCGTTTAACTGCAGCCTCCGTGTAAGAGTTATAACTCTTACACGGAGGCTTCGTGAATCCTGCCCATACATATGTAATGATGAAGGCATCTCATATTTGGATATACAGATTTCTAAGACCAATACAGGATTCAAATCTAACATATTTCGGAAAAAAACTTTCCAATAGCCATTTGGAATTTACAAGTTGCCACCCTAGAGGTATGATGACAAATATTTATAAAGGTCAGTGCATACGGGCAGCCTGGATGACTTCTGAATATACTGATGTAGTGAGAAAAATTGAATTCATAAGTCAAATGTTCAGATCTCGGGGATATCCCAGTGCTATGTTGGATAATATTTCCAGATATGTAGTGAGCGAATGGGGTAATAAATTTCCCCCTTTATTAGGAAGAGAACTGAATAAAAAAAGTTATACTACAAAATTAACAGATACATCAAAATTCAGCAGGGCATGTATATTACACTATTCACCATATGTAGAAAATATTAAAAAAAAATTGTGAGAAGGAACTGGAATATGTTAGTGGTGGATGAAGAATTTAGAACTGTTGTAGGTATGTCTCCAACTTTTGTATATAAAACTGGACCCAATTTAAAAAAGAAACTAGAACAAGGGTATCCCATTGGTACCTATCGTGGCACTAACAGTCATACGAAGAAATGTGGTTCATGTAACCAGTGCCATACAATTTTGGAAATAGACAGTCTGATTTTGTATAATGTTAATAGAACCATTATCAAATTTAAACAGGGCAATTGTAATACCAAAAATATTACATACTTGGCTATATGCATGTCATGTTCCAGTTTTTATATAGGGAAAACAGAACGCCAATTCAAAAAGCGGATATACGATCATTTGTATGACCAAGGACATGAACAGTGCATTAAGTAGACACATATTTAATAGAGGAGAAACACATTTTTTTCAAATTTGGAATTATAGATTAGTTGAAAATAGATTTAAGAGGGGGAATTTTAAAGCACTATTGAACAGAAAGGAGATAATATGGCAAATTTTAACTGATGCAGGAAGAAAACCAGGATTGAATGACTTTATTACTATTAAACCAATTTTAGAACTACGTTAGTATTAGGTTCTAATTATGGTTTAAGATAGGAAATTTATAGGAAATGTAATGTACACACGTGATTATATAGAAATAGAAAACAGTATTATGTACATAGTGTTTTTTCCACTTTTATTAGCAGCACACAATATTAATAGATTGGTTACATACAGTGTGCTACAATCATAAACTTCTACATTTATAGTTATATTCCATGCCTTATAAGTATTTATACACACACACTTTCTAGTAATATATTTTCAAAGAATATAGGTTCATAGGTAGGTACTAGGCTATTGGCCCTAGGGCCTATACAAGCCTAGCCAAAAATGTACCCTGGCTTTCGCCACCCAAGAAAATTATTTTCCTGTGCCCCTGTCAAGCAGAACCACAGAAGTGATCCCTGGGGTGAATTTCCTATTACCCATCCAATCATCAAGATTTTTCTTGAAGAGTGCTAATGAGGAGCTCTGTTTGACATAGATAGGTAGTCTGTTCCAGAGTATGGGAAGTCTCTGGGACAGGAATCTATCCCTCCAGCATGTTCTGTTTATTGTGGTGACAAGGTTTAGGTCTCTAGAGAGTGTAGCTCGGAGGGATTGGGATTTCTTTAAGTGGAGCATGTCCAACAGCTCTATAAATAATTTTTTATGATTATTTAGATTTTATGTAGTTTTTAGATACAATTTGTGCATTTATGTTGTTTGTATTTACATGTAATGTTTCTTTAAAGCACAAATTTCAAAGAAGGCGGAGTTTGGTGCCAAAAGGTTTTAAATCCATTGTATGTTAGCCAAAATGGCATTCTGAAGAAGTCCACTTTTGTGGATGAAAGCGCTTAATGTTTTTTTTTTATTAGAGTCCATGGTCTATTAAAGTTTGTTACTTTTCTTTCGGTTTTCATTTATCATGCATCCATTTGGCAATACCAGCTCACTTGTGCTGCTGTTCTGATGTCGTTTGCTGGCTTCATGGTCTTTATATATTCCTGAATGTCAAGCAAACACTGATTTTAGACAGCTCAAATAATCTGCAGGGGCTTCTCCTTTATTTTCCTTACATGCCTGTATCTTAGACCAATCTATCCTAACTTGACATAATTCTGTAATTTTATTTAACAACCCTGTCCTTCTGTCTATAAATGCATTCCTTGTTAGATAAAATCTGTTTTCCAGATTTTTCTAGCAACTGTTTTCATAGTGCCAAGATCCATCAAGTCACTCAACCACAAGTGCTGGTCTGACTGTGTCATAGTCCATGTAGGGGTGAATGACTTAAGACATACTTCAATGGATTATATGAAGAGATACATGACTGACCTTTCAAATTGTGAGTCATAAGCAGGCGTAAGCCTAGTCTTAAGCAGCATTCTACCTTCTCCAAGGATAATGTCACAATACAAACAAAAATGATTGACTTTAACAATCAGCTTAGCTTTTGGTGTCAGTCCAAGGGGATCCAATATCTGTGAGTCTGGGAAGACATGGTCAACAGGCCATACAGCTTTGCCAAATATGGTCTGCACCTGTCTCCTCTAGGCTTTCAGATACTGACAAAGGCATTTGCCACCTCTACTGTGCCTTTTGTAGGTAGTGTCAAAATAACTAACCTCCCAACATAATAAAATCCTCTCTAGATACACCCAAAGGTACTTCTGCTTGATGCTAGGAGTCTAAACAAGAAACTGCACCCCCTGGAAGCCCTCCCCACTTTGAAAGATTCTGACGTTTGTGCAGTGACCGAGACATGGTTCAAAGGTGAGTAAAGCACCCGGTCATGCAGGGCTACAGTGGCTCCTATGTGTTCAGACCACAAACTGAAAATGAAAGAACTAAAGGAGGAGGTGTATCCATCTTCATTAAGGATAAGTACATCTCAAGACTGGTCAAACAGTATGACTCTCTTGAGCTACTTCAATAACTACAGGCAAAGCCCCCTACCACATCACAGCTAGCTGTAGGTCCCCCACCCTGAAAAAGAAAAAGCATACCACATACCTGGACTTAATGTAGTAATTTGCCATACAGCCCAACATCTTACCCATGGGTGATTATAATTATCCTTCCATCGACTGGGAAACATAAGACCACAAACATGGCGGCTCAGAGGTTCTTGCACTTTGTCAATGCAAATGCTATAGAAAAGATAGTCAGCAAACCCACAGGAGGCTCAAATGTCCTGGACATAGAACTCACTAACATGGAACAGCATGACAGCATTGCACCTCTCCCCATGTGAAGTTGTCCCTGGTAAGATTGCACCATTAATCAGTCTCATTTGATTATAAGACCAGATAACTCATCAAGCTCAAAAATGCTTAAGAATTTCAGAGACAAACTACCTCCTACTAAGTGGTGGTATAAGAAGTTTCAAAGACCCCTCAAGTGCAGATAACTATGCAAAGGTGTACACCAGTGCCCTGTATAGCCACTTAAGCAGTTGCATAAAATCAACTATACCTGACCAGATTAAAACCAGTTCTTACTGAAAAAAACAAACCCCCGGATTCATGAAGCGTGGCACAAGGCCGGTGTAAGGCCTGCGCCGGCCGTGCGTCATATATATGGTGTAGTAGCGCCATATGCATATTAATGAAGGTGTGCTGCCACCACATCCACGTGCATAGGACACGTGCGCGAGTGCATGGGGCGTTACTAAGCTGCGCCCGGAGGCATGTCAATGTCGGCTGTCGATGAGCAACCTAAACTGCTGAATATTATAGTCTGCCTGCAATAGTAATCGCACCTATCAGTGTCCGTGGATAATGAAACATATGCAAAGCATGCAAGACAGTTCCCGGCCACACAAAATGGAGAACCAAACAGAAATGCACGCAACACAATATGAGTTTCCGTCCATGGAACAAATGATATTTAAAATCGTGTGTCCGTAATGTACTGCACTGTAAGTAGCTATACCCAGTGTAAGTGAAGCGTATCATGTCAGCGCGCCGCCAATACACACGTCTAGCCCCATGAGCAGGGTCACCAGCAGTCCCACAGTGGTAGTGATAGTACACAGCTGGGCAGTTGTGGCCATATAACAACCGTAAAGAAACCTGACAGTCCAAATTGTATACCAAACACACACAAACATATGAATATTAAAATGTGCTATACACATGAACAGGAACGTAACCAACACATACACATAGGATGCTATATGCGGAACCGGGACATCCAAATGCAGAACCCATGCATGCAAATGCAATATGCAACAACCCCTGTATAGCACATAACCCGCACCCATGTCCGAATGTCCACCAAATCCAGCTACCAGCCTTGCGCAGCCGTACACCTACACATAGCGAGTATTCCCCATATGTAGTAGGAAGTATCGTCCTAGGCAGTGTCAGGATTGCAAATATGTATCCCACGTTTGTAAACATCCCATCACAGTTACGTAAATCCAAATGCCCGCGCATTCATGTTTTGGCAAAATGTGTGTACATCCCGCGTGGGATAAGTAACCTGTTGAAACCTCAGAGTTGTTTACACGCCACGGTGTCTAGTACTGTACACATCTGGACAAAACATGTATGTGTAGTCACGGTACTGTTCAGTTTCTAGACAGACATGCAAAACATACTATGCAGGATGGAACACCTGTCCACCATGCAGGTCTCCCCACTAGGGTTGCCACCTGTTCAGATGCCCAAGGTGGGACATCCTTTGTAGAAATGTGAGAATTTGCAGGATAAAACATACCCCTGGACAGTGCAAAGGACAGAATTATACTTGTATGCCAAGATAAAAGCTTATTTCATAGCATTTGAATTGCTTATGCTATCCCAAATAATAGTTATGTGTTTCAGATACAAAATACCTGTATCATGCAACTAGTAAAGAAAATAAGAAATATACTTTTGTCTTAAAATCACAGGACATTTGCCATGTCTTAGGTTTCGTCGCAGGACACAACTATCCAAAGTGGGACTTCCCCTCGCAAAGAGGAACAGGTGGTAACCCTACTCCCCACTGAATTATCAACAGTATATATTCAACTCAATCACATACCGACACCACCTCTCAACCTATTACAGCAACAAAATCTGGACAAAGCCTAAAATGATGGGTGGACAAATAGGGACAGATGTAATTACTGCTCTCACAAACTTCGAAAGTTCACAGAATAATAGTATGTACATTAGCATGAAATGTTGTGAAGGATGTGGGGTAGTCCCCGAGTATTACAGAAGTCCGTACATTTTTACTGTAACAAACCTTCACATATGTTGACTGTACTACTGTATACCTGTAGTTAATTCATAGTTAATTCATGTGCAAAATAACAATCCACGTATGAATGAATACAGGAAATAGTCAAATGTGAATGGGAACACCACTCACCGTGGATTATGTATTGTAACCACCCCCACCCATATTATGTATTGCCAACATTATAAGCTGCTGACAGGTGCCCAAACACCTGTGTCTGTAAACACAGATAAAATGTTTAAAATGGACAAACTCTGTCCATGTGCTTTGTCTGACATTTGAACACGGTCAGGGCAGTGCCGTTCACCAGGCGGACAAGCCTAAACCCAGATCACCACATGAACACCCTGACAATTAAAGACCTGTATGTGTCAAGACTATAAGCCTTGGGGTTCTGAATATCCCTGCAGTGATTAAATTTGCAGCTTGAGTCCAGAGCAGTAGGGAATAGGGAATGTGTAACATGTAGTACCGCATTTTTCCCAGCAGGAGAATGGATGCCTGTGTCGTAAGTGAAGTGGTGAGGCATATGTTAATGTAGCTATGTACTATGGGTATGCATATAAATGAGTCAGAACACCAAAAGTATAGTGGTTACAGCATCCGGCCAACGTGAATGCAGTCCCGGTTCAATTACGACTACAGCACATATAATGTTAAAGTGTAATGAATGCTTCTGTGCTGTACAGACATTTAAATATGTAAAGGTGAACGTGTGTTTCACATACGTCCGTTAACCGCATTACAGATAATTTACTGGTACTGTCACAAGTAATAAAGCCCACGTAAGCACAAAGACTTAGTAAACATATGTAACCCACAATAAGGATATGCATGTGCGCCTGCGCGTAACCCACAATAAGGAAATGCAAGTGCTCCTGTGCGTGTGTGATCCGCTCACACATAGTAAATGAATACTGTTTTCCCCACGTTAGATATACATGGCTCAAACCTGTTAACCCCATAAAGTATGAAACCAGACAAAGGCATGCAAACTACCAGTACAAATAGGGACAAACCCCAGATATGTGCCAGAACAAACATAGAAAGTGGATAGAATAACGGGTGTGTCAGTAGCATGGATTCTCTGAAGGGTATGCAGTCGTAACCTGAACTGCTTGCCAGTATTTCCCACCATAAGTCTCAAATGAAATGCCACTACATTGCTAGATAGACACAGGTTTATGTAAAACACACCGAAGATAAAGAGGCAACCAGCTGTACACTCTGCGACAATCTCTACAGTGGAAAGGTATGGTATGGATATAGATATATGTGTATACACATAATCCACAGACGTAAACCAAAGCAAATTATGAAATGAGGATTGCACATGTATATATGTATACACAACAAACATATGTCCTGTAGATATGACATATGTACAGAATTAGGCCAAGTTATAGCTAATATGGGTAGACAAACAGACATGCACGAAAGGTGAATAAACCGCTGCCTTCCAAACCATTGGCCAGAAAGTGACAGTCCAGCAAGTTCGACACTTTAAACATGCATATAGGTGTCCATTGCAGGACCCCAAAAATTGATCCATACGTAGTGTCAACCGACATTGACGCAAAATAAGTGACCTCAGCAAATACGATATAGCTGTACATGCAACAGTAGCAGGTGCAAGGGTAATGACACATGTGTCGATAGAATGTATGATGTACGAACTGATATCCGGAGAGTGGGGAGTGCATATAAGTGTCTCCACACTTCAGTACTGCTCACATCAAACATGTGTAATGGGTACTGTAGAGGGTTGTCAGGTATGGGAATCACGGGTATGCAGAAATGGGCCTAGGTGTTGTTTGGCAGAGATTTCGTATGCCCGCCCCGTGGGAGTGATGTGTGTATAGCACATGCCTATATACTCAATAATGGGGCAAACCATCCACTGGATATTGTGTAAACCATTTTGGGAATATGTAGGGCCCTATATCAGTGTCATGTAGGCGATTATCATGGATGGACATGCGTATGACCAAGATGGTAACCATAACTGGCAAACTGTCAGAATAAGACAGCTGCACTAAGGCATAGTACATGAAATATAAATAGGGACTATATTAGATATACCCCAGACAAAGTCAGAACGTTGAGAGAATACTGGCGTAGCCAGGAATACGAATGTTATGAGTGTTACTAATCATGTAATGGAAATGTCAGTCACTATTATCTAACCGCACAGTTCGTAATGCCTTGCCAGCAGTTTACCAGAAAGGCACATTACTATGACAAATGTAACAAAAGCAAAGGTCAAACGTCAGGGCGTTTACCCGTAATGTGTACAGGTTAGGGGTATGAAGGTAACTGTCCAAAATACAAGTACAGAACTAGTGATACAAGGTGGACAGGTGAGAAGAAAGACATCAGGACAAATGAGAAAACATGTACAAGTCATACGCATGTACTCCGACAAATGTGAATGACAACGTATGCCCTGTAAATGTCAATGTGGAAGGTTAATAGACTCAAAAGAAATGTGTCCTTCAGGATGTCATGCAGTGTCACCGTAACAATATCCAGTCCCCCATACTCGTACATGAGCTCTGCCACTGACGGAAAGCGCAAATACCGGCGCACACATACGGTACATGATAGACTAATTAGTGTGGATAAGCAGCTGGTGGCCTGTGTGAGGAATACAACCCTCTGGGTGGGTGTGTCCTGCAATATAAATGTAATGGCATGTGGCCTGTGATGCCGCCATACAGTGTGTGTATTGGTGTCAGAAAGTTGATATCTTGTATCAGACACATACTCCGCAACTGTACCGATTTACGCAGAATGTGCAGAGTTCTGCCTCATATGTTTGGTGTGTTCCACGTAACATCAGTACCATTCTGGCACATTCCTGATAACTGAAGTCATGAAATAATGACAAACATGTGTGTTTAACACACCAAATCCGTCAGAAAAGCCATACTAATGCAAAACCTATTATTGTGTCAACTATCTACATTTGTAAGAGCAACATGTCAATACTGCCCCTATGTGTCCCACTATCAGATAAGGCCTTGTCCAGAAGTTTGCTGTAGGAGGTGGAGTGGTATGATCAGAAACAGATACATGTGTGAGGAAACAGGATTATCGACGGCAAGATAACGCAAAAGGTATGACATGCTCTGCAGTAGGACGTTCAGTACTGTCCGCAGGTATGTGCTGACATGTCAAATGACACAGCAGTCTATATGAAGTACCTATAGGGCTATCACCTTTACAAATGATTATAGTGGGACATACCCACAGCCATGCACACAGCACAAATAGACATACACACAGCAAAACTAAACCATGATACATGAAGCCTCCGGCGTGTACGAGTACAGTGAGAGTACAGCAAGGAGAGATGTCTGCCAAGATATACAGCAAACGCCTTTAAGGGCATGTAACACCGCCCGTAACACAGACGTTGCATGGACAATGTTGGGATTTGCAACATACCCCATTGGTATGTGAAAGCTATGCAAATATGTGATACATGAAACAGTCAACTGTCCATGCAAGAGCAGAGTTATGGGCAGAAAATAGATTTTATATATATATATATATATATATATATATATATATATATATATATATATATATACATAGATATATAGATATATATATATATATATAGAGAGAGAGATACAGACATACACACACACACACACACACACACACACACACACACACACACACACACACACACACACACACACACACGTGGCAGGGTTGTGAGCAGAACACGAATGTAACCACTGTACCACACAACAGCATTACGCAGTGACAGAACGTGCAACCGTGAGTAGTGGATCATGGAAATCACACAGGCATACGTCTAGCCTGTAGACAGTGGCATCAAAGGCAAAGACGCCGCACAGATGTTATGGTGAGGGAATACTGTAAAAGCAATGTACTGTTGTCATGCAGCTGGAAACACACACACACACTTGGCAGGGCTGGTAATTGGACTTACACATAACTACCCTATCAGACTACAGCATGACGCATTTACAGAATGCGCTACCGAGATTACTAAACACAGCAGACCCACAGGCAGTCTACTAGGTGCATGTCAACATCCGCAAAGGCAAAGACATCAGCAGGATATATCTGTGGTGCGAAACGTCTAAACGCATAACCTGAATCCCCAGGCGGACGGGAGCATGCACACACACACACACTTGGCAGACCTGGGAATTGAACTTTCACCTAAGTGCCCTATCACACTACAGCATGACGGGTTTACAGAATGCGCTACCGAGATTACTAAACACAGCAGACCCACAGGCATTCTACTAGGTGTGTGTCAACATCCGCAAAGGCAAAGACATCAGCAGGATATATCTGTGGTGCAAAGCATCTAAAAGCATAACCTGAGTCCCCAGGCGGACGGGAGCATGCACACACACACACACACACACACACACACACACACACACACACACACACACACACACACACACACACACACACTCGGCAGGCCTGGGAATCAAACTTACACCTAACTACCCTATCACATGATGCATTTACACAACGCGCTACGAGATTGCTAAACACAACAGACCTACAGGCATTCTACTAGGTGTGTGTCAACATCCGCAAAGGCAAAGACGTCAGAAGGATATATCTGTGGTGTGAAGCATCTAAAAGCATAACCTGAGTCCCCAGGTGGACGGGAGCATACACACACACACACTTGGCAGGCATGGTAATTGAACTTACACCTAACTACCCTATCACACTACAGCATGACACATTTACAGAACACGCTACCGAGATTACTGCACACAGCACTCCCAGAGATACACTTCTAGGTGGGTGACATCATCCGCAAAGGCAAAGACGCCAATAGGGAATGTATGTGTTGTGAGGCATCTAAAAGCATTACTGTGTCTCCAGGCAGCTGGAAACACACACACACTTAGCAGGGCCGGGAGTTGAACATACACCTAACTATCTTATCACACTACAGCATTACGCATTTACAGAACACGCTACCAAGATTACTGAACACAGCACTCCCAGAGGCATACTTCTAGGTGGGTGACATCATCCGCAAAGGCAAAGATGCTGATAGGGAATGTATGTGTTGTGAGGCATCTAAAAGCATTACTGTGTCCCCAGGCAGCTGGAAACACACACACTTGGCAGGGCCGGGAGTTGAACATACACCTAGCTACCTTATCACACTACAGCATTACGCATTTACAGAACACGCTACCAAGATTACTGAACACAGCACTCCCAGAGGCATACATCTAGGTGGGTGACATCATCCGCAAAGGCAAAGACGCCCATAGGGAATGTATGTGTTGTGAGGCATCTAAAAGCATTACTGTGTCCCCAGGCAGCTGGAAATGCACACACACACTTTGCAGGGCTGGAGTTGAACATACACCTAACTACCTTATCACACTACAGTATTACGCATTTACAGAATGCACTACCGAGATTATTGAACACAGCACTCCCAGAGGCATACATCTAGGTGGGTGACATCATCCGCAAAGGCAAAGACGCCGATAGGGAATGTATGTGTTGTGAGGCATCTAAAAGCATTACTGTGTCCCCAGACAGCTGGAAACACACACACACATATACACACTTGGCAGGGCCGGGAGTTGAACATACACCTAACTACCTTATCACACTACAGCATTATGCATTTACAGAATGCGCTACTGAGATTACTGAACACAGCACTCTCAGAGGCATACTTCTAGGTGGGTGACATCATCCGCAAAGGCAAAGATGCCGATAGGGAATGTTTAGAGAGTGAGCAGTCTGAAAGCATATTACTGTCCCAAGGTAGACGTAGACAAACACAGCAGTGCTGTCATCGGGCCAACTAAATATCTACGGAGCACTACAACACTAAATAGATACGGGATGCGCCACAGACAGTACACCCTTCGAGACAGCAACCAGTGTGTTCAATGCAGGCATCCATCGTGACATTGAAAATGGACATCTGTTGCCTGGATGACCACCATGGCTATACAGGATGTCAATGGCCATGCCCACACGCTTAGTATCACATGTCTGTTTGGAATGTACTGCGTGTCCATCTACACAACGGCGTACTGGGCATGCTCACACACTTAGCAGTTGCAAAGGGCCGTCTTGCATGCACACGGATTCTAATCACGGAGGGGCGCAGTTTGGAATGCACTGTGTGTCCATCTACACAACGGCGTGCTGGGCATGCTCACACACTTAGCAGTTGCAAAGGGCCATCTTGCATGCACACGGATTCTAATCACGGAAGGGCGCAGTTTGGAATGTACTGTGTGTCCATCTACACAACGGTGTACTGGGCATGCTCACACACTTAGCAGTTGCAAAGGGCCATCTTGCATGCACACGGAGTCTAATCACGGAAGGGCGCAGTGTAGAATGTACCATGTGTCCATCTACATAACTGCGTACATGGACTGTACTGTGTGTCCATCTACACAACAGCATATTGGGCATGCTTACACACTTAGCTGTTGCAAAGGGCCGTCTTGCATGCAGATGGAGTGTAAACACGGAAGGTCTCAGACTGGACTGTACCGTGTGTCCATCTACACAACTGTGTACATGGACTGTACTGTGTGTCCATCTACACAACAGCATACTGGGCATGCTCACACACTTAGCTGTTGCAAAGGCCTGTCGTGTATGCAGATGGAGTGTACACACAGAAGGGCATAGTACAGAAGGGCACAGTAAGGTATAACTGTCCTCACGCACAGGGCGGTCACACATGCAGTGACCTGTACACACACAGCTGCCATCACAGCTGTCACAGGTGCAGGTCACACACGTACATACTGCAATGTACACTGTAGCTGTCAAGTCAGCACATGTCATCGGTGCAGCACTACACAGCCTTACAGTACCACAACACCATGTGACACATGACCACTGGGCTGTACAGAGGTGTACACCAGCTGTGCAGAGTACACATGTACCAACAGGGATCCAACAGGTGTTATGCATTGCAATGATACCAGTATACATGCACAGGTCAGCTCAAGACATACCACGGCCCTTACACAGCTGTGATATCTGACTGTTGCTGTACACCAATGAACACACGTCTGGATATGTCATACATGTGATTGTGTGGATGTGTGCATGGACTGCACACACAACACATACATACATAGCCTTTGATGTACCTTGTGCATAACAGTGGCCTAATCAATGCTACACACGCGAATGGAAGGTGGGCCCATGTCTGTTGAATGCTCACACTACAGGGGGTAGCAATGTTGACCGGGACACATACCCTTGTACTGGTCGCCTGTGACACCCGTGATATCATACCACAGTCCATGTGTTATGTATGTCAACACACATGTCCAACAATAGCAATGCATACAAACATGGCAACAGGAGACACATGTGACATCTGTACTGTGCATGCAGCAACCATGCATGTGCAGTGGCCGATGTCCGTAACATAGTTGCACCTAACTACGACATGCAGTCACAATGCAGGCCCATCATTGACACCTGTATACGGTGACATACAAACAGCACATATGGAGGGATGTGTGTACATAACATGGTGAACCACCTGTGTAGATGTATGTGTGCAGGGGGTGGCTCACAGTTGTGTCACACACCATCCTATCATGCCATGTGCAAACAGTATGCTATGTCACTGTTACGTGACGGTACTGACATAATGCATACACAGCGGTCAGGTGTTACCAACTATATGTCACATGGCACCTGTAATAACTACAACCTCCCGTGTGCATATAGTAGCACATTTGCCAGATATAGCGTTGGAATACATAATGCAATCAATACCACTGCATGTCTATCAAACGTGTCATCATATGGCAGGTGTATCATTCCCAGCACTGCCATGTGTGTCTGAATGTGTGACCTGAGATGCCACATATCGCGGGGAATATGTCCCAGTTGTTACACATCCATGTACACCGTTGTGGAGATCTGTACATACGTCAGTGAGGGAAGCATGACGTCGGCCGGTGTGGTGCATCACACACGTCGGCTGTCCGTATACACATGTGTGGTCACCACAGTGTGTGTGTGTCTGTATGTATGTCTGGTGCTTGCTGCGAGGGTGTATGCTAATATACGGTGAGAAATGATCACTAACCCCACGTGGTGACTAACCCATAATGGTGATGCATTGCACTACCCTGTTGATGCCATAGGTCCCAGCCATACTGGCTACCTGTGCATGTTCCTTCTCTGTGACACGTCATGTGGGTGCATAGTACTGTGAGGGTGATGACCACATAGGCAAGGGTCCCCACCTGCACACTATGGGGTGTGCGTTATAGTGGTGTACACCCCGTGAATGTGGCCATGTTCCTGTACTGTTACAGGGTCCTACTGCTGCACAGTGTGGCCTCCAGCTACCAAGTGACAACTCACAACATCACTGGCCAGACCGCTGTGTACAACCCCTGCACCATGTCACCATACCTGTAATGTGTCCTGCTATGTATGTCACGTCTCTGTCCAGTGTAACCTGTGGCACTGACCACATGCGTCAGGTGCAGTATATGTGCAGACATCTGTGTCATGCTGGTGTTTCCAACAGTCAGGTTGAGGGTACATGTAGCATGCTGATATTGCCAGACGTGCCTGTGAGTAATCCACAGTTACACGTGGGGGACTGCAAACACTGCTACCTGTAGGCACATGCAAGTACACCATAGGAGGGAACCAGGGTATTACAACCAACATGGTGCTACAGATGTAACCGAGACACATACCGTGAACACATCACAATGCATGCTGCACCTGCACTACATGGTATGTGCACCAATGGTGTGGATGACAGGGATGCGGTACAGGCTTCATCATATGTACAGGGTGATATGTTTGCCAGGGGCATAGGCTGCACCAATGGATAACATCATGTGTGTGTGTAAGGGCCGGTGAGTTGATTGGACACGTCTGTGCAGAATGCATGTGGATGTTGTGGAACCCTACAGTTGTGTTTGCTGTGTGCGTGTATGTGTGTACACAGTTCTGCCATTTCTGAGGCCTTCACGGGGTACAACTGACAGCCCCAGATTGTACAGAGCAGGTTGTACAGCTCACTGTGTCCGTCCATGGCCACATGACCTGTGCCTGCCTGGGGTTGCACGGGCACTACCAAGTGGAGGTACAGAGTGGCTACTGTCCGACGACACATGTCCGCTGGAACCGTGTCCCCACTGAGAACATCCAGGGCCACGTCCACGTAGCTTGCTGTGTCCTGGTGTTGACAGCGCAGCACCAGCTGCACTGCTACTGCTACCGGCACTATGGGAGCGGGCATGTGAGGTGGCACGCTCAGGTCGACCTACACTAGGTGGTGTTGCTGGCCTACGTCCACATGGCCTACGCCTCACTCCTACCAGATGTTCCAGCACAGACAGCTCCCGCTCGCGGATTGCCATGACTCGGTCAAGGATTCCGACCATTTCACCTAATTGCCTATCCAGAACATTAGCAATCTGCTGTTGAGCATTTGCCAATGCCTGGATGTTGTCATGTAGGGTATGGATAGCAGCCCTCTGCCCTTCTCTGTTCTGCCGTTCAGCACGTGCCTGTGCTGCCATTACAGTCTGGAACATGCGTCTGGTGATACCAGCTGCTGCGCTCTGTCCTGCAGGTGCATGTCTGGCAGAGGTCCTCCTATGAGCAGCACCAGCCACATGCCTGTGTGGCACATCTGCAGTCATTACACTGACACCATGGTGTGTAGACACACCTTCTGTAGCCACCACACGTTCCTGTTCCACGCTAACAGACGCTGACTGTCCTTCCTCTATGGCCACTGGTGATGTGGTATGTGTTGGCAGCAGAACTGTGTGTGGGGAAGAGGGGAACATAGCTGGGATGGTAACCATCGGCACAGATTCAGCCCTTGACAACCCTGCCTGTACCTCATGTATATGTTCATCACCGCTAGTATCTGTGGGGACACTAACATCAGATGGACCGCAGGAGGGTAACGCACCTACATCACCTGTGAATGCAAAGAAATACTGCAAAGTACAATAGACACAGACACACACACACACACACACACATACACAAACACAGACACACACACACAAACACAGACACAAACACAGACACACAGACACACACACAGACACACACACAGACACACACAAACACAGACACACACAAACACAGACACACACAAACACAGACACACACAGACACACACACACAAACACAGACACACACACACACACACACACCATGCATGTGATTTGTCAGATGGCATGCAGCATGCCTGCGATACAGCAGAGGGCATGCAGCTCAGACATTAATAGTGTTAGTAAGCATACCTCCCTGGGGTGCACACTACAGCAAGCAGGTGTCATATCAGTAGCCATGCAGTTCACACAATCATGGTAATATGCATGCATCCCTGTGATACACCATGTGGCCCAGAACAGGATAACAGTACACATGGCTGACGTGACCTTGACATGTAATCTGCTGACATGTGCATTGACATGCATACATGTCTGACACAATGGTGTCCTGACACATGTACAGCATCATAATGGGCTTCACATTGCAGCGTTGTGTGTATGCCCTACAAATAGAATGCATGTTTAGCAAATGTGCATGAGCATGGGAGGGTAGTGTGAGCCGTCTACATTGCTATACAGTGTGAAGTACAGACACTGTGCCATTGCATGGCATCATGAGGCATCTATGTTGCTGTAGAATGCATAATATGTACACATTGCATAGCCATAACTGCAACACAGTCATGATGTTCAACAGATCGTATATGGTAGACTTCAGTGACACCTCCAGTAGCTGTGCACAGGCTTTTAGGTTGTCCAGTGTACCACATCAACTGTATAATCGGTCAACTAAGGCTATAATTGGACCATGTGTGGACAATGTGCAACAGGGTGTATACACATCCCAAGTACTGTGCGGCTACATATCTCTGGCCATCCCTCATGGCCATGTGTGCACATGTGTTGGCCAATTGTGTGTGATGGGCATCTATCTCACATGTCTGTATTGTCCCATATGACATACACCCATAGATGTCAGATATGTCACAATCCACAGGGCTATGCAGACAATGGGTTGTATGTTTGGTATGTGGGGTATAGGTCATGCGATAGTGTGACAATATTGCAGATAGAACACTACATGTCTGGGACATGTCAGGTGGCACATCACAATGTGTGCACCCAATGCAGGGGCATATGACACAATGGTGACACCTGTGTGCTGCCCATATCACAGCTCACTGTGTGGTACTGTGTGCGTACCATACATGTTGTTCCAATGCATACTACATATGCCTCCATTGTAGAACACCTCCACCATTGTATGCACAGCTGACGACACGTCTCAATGACAAGTACTGTGGTTTCAAGTCGGTGTATCATTACATTTGTATATATTGCACATGGATGGCCTGTGTGAATGAAGGGTGGTGCGACCTGCATATCGTGACTGGAACAAACATCAGGTGTGCAAGTGTTAACTGGCCACATGGCAAATGGATCTACACTGTAACATGCCTGATACTGATGACAGTCTCACCTGCAATGGACTCATGTCTGTGCGGCACGCCATAGGTACCTGTATAGGGGTAACACACCAGTATGAACATTATCCATGACTGTATGACAGCCACAGGTTGCACTGTGCATGTGAACACATTCACCTGTGTAAGAGCATATAGTATGCACATGTGTGCATACACAACATAGCATACTGTAGTATGCAGCATGTGTGTCCACATACCTTGCATATGTTGTTACTTTACATAATGCACAGTGACACATGCAACTACATGGGATATAATAGCTATATGTGCAGTACTGATTTACCAGGCAACTCCAGGCTCATTGGTTGGGAGACACCCACCTCCACAATGGCAGCTAGTGTTTCTGGATGCTGTTCCCTGGGTGTCCCCAGACTGGCCAGTAGCTCCTCGGTGTGTGTGAGTGGGGGCTGGGTTGGTGGCCCACCACCTGTTCCACCTTGATCCCTGGTGATTGCAGTGGCACGTTGTTTTGCATGTCATATCAGGTCCATGCAGTGTCTGCGCACCTGCTGGTAGGTGCGGTTATGCCCACCCACATCGTTCACCCGCCTGCATAGATCCTGCTACAGGTCATCCTGCTGCTGGGCATGCTGTGGCACATGGCTGAACAACAAGTCATAGTTGTCATGGAGCTGTGGGATGAGGACATCATCCTCCTGGCGGGTGTATGGTGGGAGGCGTGTACGGGGCATTATCTGTAAGACATAATGATGGTGACAGGTCACAGTTTCAGAGATGTACAGAGATACTGCTGCACATACATTTCTATGACATCTACTACATCTGCACAGTTATCTTTGCAAAGCATCATGACACTGACACGACTGACGTGTTTGTGTCACACATATCCCACCCATTATGCATTGGATATCATCACCATATATGTGTGTCACCTCATTACAGTGTTCATACTCCATGTAAATGCTGTCTTGCTGTGGGCATGTCTATTTGCCTGCACTTGTGTTCTTACCTATCTGTACATGCCTGGATGTGTCCACGGTACTGCTGTTGACCTGGATGCTGTGTATATGCCACATATCAACACAGACACAGCCGTAATGGACTTGAGCAGTGACAATGCACACATAAGCATGGACACCTGTACATGCATGTGTTTTGCCATATACATCTACACAGCACTGTGCAACTGTTCAACATCCTGCCACGGATCGCCTGTATTGCACATGTGATAGACATGGGACAATGGCTAGTCAGACGACATTCGCAGGGATGGTTATCAACCATAACATGTGCAGGCACGGTTTCCAAGCTGTAATAGACAGCCATTGTGCCACCACAAGGTGCATCAGTGCCACATTACTAATCCAGTCAGTTGATAGTACATCTGCCATGCGGCCATCACACCATGTATGACTGGGATGACATGTGCAGCTTTGATGGACAGGGTTGCATGGTATGGCAGGAGTATGTCACATATATGGCACAGGGATCTGTCCAGCCTGTGGCGATCCTAGTATTAGGACGGTGGCTGTCCATGACATATGTCTTATAGATCAGGATATGGACATGTAGCATGTCCATCATCATGGTGTAGCAAATGTCTTTCTGCAGAGTAGACAGCATGCTGCATAGTAGAGGTGAGGATTGTGAAGGCTGGTATTGCACATCCATGCATAGCCATTACCCCTTAAAGGTGGTATGTGATCCAATATTGATCACCACAGTGCTGTATATGCCTGTCCAGTGATCTCCATGCTCATGGATTACACCCTGACATGACATGGGTACCTCATATGACTCCCTAAGGGGCCTGGAGACATCACCAAGTCGGGGGGTGCACTGCACAGCACCATCCCTTACACAGTGTCCATAATGTTGACCACAGCCTAGGTAGTAGTTTATGGGTACAGGGATGTTCACCTAGTGGTGACATTGCTGGTATCATCCATCAGACTGTGCACATATGTCACACACCTCACCCACACATCCCATTCTGTATGTTGTTCACAGCACTGACACAGCTATACTGATAGGTCATGGCCATTCACAGCCTTACATACACAGATGCCTAACATTTGTCTGTGTGGTAAGGGCTACAATGAGGGTGGGGTACAAGACATTAACCCTGTTCTACTGTAGCTGGCACTGGTGTGCTGTGCACATGTCACTCTTGCACCTTTTGTAGTTGTGGGTCTGTCAACAGGCCACTGGTGGAACACTCCTGTGACATGCAAAGGTATTTGTAATCAAATATCCGTGCTGTCTTGTACATCGGTACTGCTAACATCTACAGTGCTAATGGTTCATGGACATGCACACCATACTCAGCAGGGTTATAGTGCGGTGCCACCCTAAATGACTGTCATCACCACTTGTGGGTTGATATTATCCAAAACCCTATCTGTAATGTATGGTCATGCTAGGCACTTGTTCAGAACTTGTGAGCATGTCATGAGCTACTGATTACTATATCACCCATTCCACACCATTTCCCACAGGTACACTGGCTGTCCTACACTTCCTAGCTTGCTTATGGTACAACAGCTGTTGTACACACGTAACGCACATATCCTGTGGGACATAGTTGTATATACAGGCATGTCCAACTGTCACGTACCAGTGCTACTGCCTGTCTATATGAGGGATATGTCGTACATGTGGCAATAGAGCAATTGTCTCATGTACACATTCAATGCTCACCTCCCAACATACGGCACTACAGCCTGTGGGGGATGCACTTCTGCAGCCGTGCTGGGGGCATAGCTCTCAGGTGTACCTCATTACGAGGAACGTACCTCATTTGGGGTTCTAAAAGGTGCATGTTCCTCAAGGTTCCACATTGGAAGGGTCTGTCACACATTCATTGTTGAAAATTGTTTACCTGCTAGCCATGGCTAAATAGATGGGAATCATATTAATTCATTAGAATATCTTTTTTATACGTAAAACCAGCCTATTTTAGCCATCATATGCCCTTCCTAGTTGAAGCTGTTAGTAAGCCAGTTGTAAGTGTTCCACATTTTGCCCATTTGTCACACAGTATGAGGGCTAATGTTCCTCAGTTTGGGGACAGGAGGTTGACAGCTATGGCTGAGGGTAATGCTGTCACCAACCCTGACTGCACCTGACAGTCATTTGGGGATGTGTAACATTCGCAACACACCCCACCCATCACATAGTCTCACATGATCTACACTACTGGCCACACCTACGATGACAACTTGTGCAGTACGTCTCCATACTCACTGTAGGCACCAGAGGTAGCCCCATCATGGAAGACAACATCACCAGCTTATAGCCCACAGACTCATGTGTGCCCATCACATACAGCCAATAGGGAGTTATGACATTCACAACACACCAGTCATAGATGACTCTGTAGGGAGTCACACTGCAGTTCCACACAGCAGGCTACACAAGGCGTTAGTCGCTTACATCTTGCTGTCAGGTAACTCTTCTGCAACATAACCTATGCACCCATGCCACACCTCACCAGGTATGATATGACTGTCATTCTCCATGTTAGTGTGACTGCCCTGTGATGCCACTTCACAGACTACGTGTGCAGGGACATGCAGTAGCTCACCAGTCTTATAGCTCTGAGGGTGTGGGCCAAGCCCTGGGGAGCATTTTGCATTTGTCCAGACACAATACCACTGTACAATGACCGACTGTGTCACTTCAACAGTTGCCTATGCTCCTATTGTCATTCCACAGGCATCTGGTATCTGTCCGCTTTGACTGACCTGGTCAAACACAATGCTGTGACACAGGTGACTTGCACCTGTCAGCCCTGGGAGTACAGCTCACATGTAAGGCTCTTGCTGCTTCTATACTGCCTGTCTTGCACAGTTTCCAATAACTGTCACCGGCAGGACGGGAACTGGCAGGCACGACATGGGGTCATGTGACACAATGCTTGCATCTTCCTCTGTGACGCATGTAAGCAAGGCACACCTTATAATGCACCACTCAAACATCTCTGCAGTGACTGGGACCTGCCTCTAGGCTCTGCAGAGCACACCTGTAATGACAGGTTATAGACAGACCATACCTTTCAGGCACATACCTGGACCAGCACACCCGCAGCTGAGGGGTTCCCATATCCCACTATGTTTTGCACACATCCTGGCAATTTACTTAGCACAATGCATCAGAGGTGCTCCACGTGCAACTAACTGTGTCCGGGACCGCTATACACATTGTAACAAGCTACAGAGTCAACATCATACCCCATGGGTAACATACCTTCTATGTTGGTGTATTGGACAGTGGGCCTCAGACAGCTACTACTGATGTGTGACTGACACTACCCCACACTTCACTGGGATAGCCATTCATGTATCGACACATCCATGATTCATACCCTCTGCTCTGCTGGATCAACCCATACACACCACCTCCAAGACCTACATTACCCTTGGCATGAACAATACCACCATGTGACTGGTGTTACACACCTGGGATTATCCCCTCATTGGTGGATTCCAAACATATGCTAATCAACCTTGTTAGCCACATCCCGGCACCACACCCATCACAGCATACACAGTACATGAGTACTACAACACCTACTACAGACGTCTGATGACAGCGGTTGTTAACATCATGACACCCGTGCAGATGGACAATGCACATACAAATGCTGACACATACTCCAGTGCACTTCATTAGCATGTACACAACTGCATGGATCATTCTATTCCACACAGAGCCATGATGGTACACACCAGATAACAGACACCACTCTGGTGGTCATGTTCCATGGACATATGATGTACAACAACAGGTGTAGGCTGTTGCACAGTGGTGTACATTCCCATGTGTGGGGTGGCTCACTGGTCAGCCGTGGTGGGGCCACAGGGTCCCTCATCACATACTCCAAGACTAGCTACGTAAACATGACTGCCACACATTCCGGGGTGTACCACCAGGCATTATGGTGGTATGTCAGTAGTCGATGGCAACACCCACATCTGCGGTCACATACAACAGTCACTCAGGAAAATTGCAGACCCAGGTGTTGTTGGCAACATGCTGGAGGATGGATTCAATGCTGACATTACACCCTCTTACTCACTACAGGGCCGCAATCCATACATGAACATTGTGGTGTCCCTGTGGTCACACCTACACAGTACTGACCTACACTCTATATGTCCTGGGACACTGGCCCCATGTCACCTTCCAACGTCCCAGGCTATGATGTCCACTAACCTCTGAATTACATGTCTCCCCACTAGGCCACCATATTCAGTAATAGCCTTATTTCAGACATTGTAGCCCCTGAATAGCACACAGCAGCATTTATCACACTACACACAGGTGGCACCACAATGCACGAGTGGGACTATAGTCCTACACACCTGACTGGACTGTTCTGCATGGCTATGGGGCACATCATCAAGGACGTCATTCACAGAGACATTGTTGGGCTCCCGTCCTTTGCTGCCACCTGGGCTGGGCTTGTTAGGGCCAGAGCATGGCCCCTACACATGGTGGACTCCTTTCATACAGTTACCAGGGCAGTTGCTGATGGTACGGGAGTCCAAACATCCTACATTGTCCTCTCATTGCCTTTCAGCACCATTCCCCATTCTGGTATTGTCAACATACACATCCACCTGCACATCGTATCCTGTGTCTCAGGATGTTATGCTATGTGGCTCATGGACAGGACACACAGTGAGACCAGCATACCAAAGTACCTACTACATGTCAGGTACATTTGGCATACCACAGTCCTCAGTCATAGGGCCCCTCATGTTCAGTATATGCTTCCCTGTGGAACAGGCTAGCACAGGGGACTTTCCCTGCCTAGCTTTCAAACCCCTACATACCAAGTGCCATGATTGCTCCACCAGCTGATACAGACTCCAACCATACGGGTGTTGCTGTGACAGATACATAATATGACTATCATGGCATCAAGCTGCATGACACAAGGTGCATGCACATCACCTTTGCATTACACCATTCACCCACTGACTATCACATGGATGGTAGTCCCCTACATACATATCACATTGTACATGTTTGCAGTACACACATATGTCGCACCCACTCCTGTGGTTACCGTATTGCCACTGTGGCATGGATATCCTTCTATGTGGCCACACCTATCTGTACTGGGTGTGTAGCTGGTACATAGGCACCCATTGTACCTCTGAACTCAAGACATCTACACACATTCAAGGGTACACCACCCCATTTAGGGTGTACCTTACACAACAGCTACAGCTTTACATGCCACAACATTAACACGCCATGACGTTTACTGAGCTCCGACAGTTTAAATATGCGGCTGCACTATGGACACCACATCTGTACACATTTGCATATTACATACTCAGGGGTGACCTCTGCTGATCAGACAGGGCCCATGTCCTCAACATTATTAATGGATATACTCCTCATACGCGACATAAGCAGAGGCCGCTGTGAGCAACATGCTCATGGATATGTGCACACATGCCACAATGAGTGGGATGTGCTTTTGGGTTACATTCCCAAACCGGACGCTCACCATGCTTTGGAACATAAGTCCTATGTACATCACGCAGGGACACTCAGTAGCACTGTTCATGTGATACCTCCCTTGGTGGTTGGGAGACACATGTAGGCCTGGGATCACTGCAGTGGCTGTACTGTGCAGAGGTGCAGGTGACACCTGGCTCTGCTGTTCACAGGACACTACCCTAGAGAGGTGCCACTAGTGTGAACACTGTAGTTGTGCTTACACATGGACTTGCCAGACTGCATAGTACCCCACTATGCACCTGTGAAGCTATTACATGTCCTTTGTGCATGGTTACTTGGTAGCCCTTCCATTTAGATTAGCTATCATGCTATTACAATGTCCCATACCTACAAGCCATATGTATCCTGTTATTGTACATACCAATAGACGATACCTGTGGTATGCATGATATGCCTATTATGCTGTGTAGAATATCTGTCATATCTACCTATAATACTATACATTACACATATTTCACATAGTATCCCATAATGCAAAGCATACATGCACAGCGGGACCACCTTACATATGTCATTAACGTTATATGCCCATACACATGCGTGCTGTGACAGTATATCAACATATACTATCCCCTGCTATGGCACATCCTTGTTGGACATACCCTACCACTGACGGCGGGCTGTATGGAATTGTTCTGTTTAACGCCCTCATGTAGCATCCCTTGTGGTGTCTGTGCTGTGTACCTTGTGTCCCACTGCTGGATGCACAGTTTCTACAAGTGTTAGTATGCTCAGCAAGACATCACTACATAAATACCTTTCCCCACTTTATGCATTGCGGACACGTTTAATTAATGCAAACCAGGCTATACATACAGTAAAACTAATTAATACAGATTATGCTATACATAACCTTACATATCGGGCATTCTACATACCTTGTTGTCGTTACGGCATTTCGTTTCTATCTCTCTCACAGTGTTTCAACTGGTATTCGGTATGAGCATACGGTTTGAATGTCTGGCAAGTCATCCTTATATACGTCGATACCTGTAACATGTGGATTCATCCCGCCAATTGGTGTTTCTGAATGACTAATTACTTGCATATCAGCTGTGCAGCTACTCCTTTCGCCAATTACGTGGCAACAGTGGGGTATAATTGGATTCTCCACTTGGGCGTTGCCTATTTGCCCTACCTTCGGGGAGACGGTCTGTATTGTGTTTTGTTATGTGTAACTACAACTGCTATGCATGGAGACAAGTATAGTTTGGATTCATGTCCCCCGTGGATTGTGTGTGACAGGTAGAGTATTTGGTTCAACATGTGGGTGTACCTGTCATCCCAACGTCTGATAACGGAGTATTGCAAACAAAACCTGTAACATGGCTGTTTGTTCCATTATACAACGCCTGCAATTTTGCATGATGCCTTTAATTGTGTCTCTCACACGGTATGTTGAGGGTTCTGCAGATGTAATTGACTGACTGGATGTTTGTGCTGCTATTACAGTCTGTATTGCTTTAGTTTCTAGTGTGGGGGATGTCGGTGGGTGTACGTAGCATATACAGGTTTGTGGGCCTTGCATTTCTACATAATCCGTATATATGTGTGTGGGCTCCGTCCCTAATTAGAGAGCTAATAGTTAGTAGACTTATGTTACGGGATTGTACGTTGGGCCGTTGTTAATTGGTTTCTATATCATCTGCAGGTGAGCTTGCTACTTGTATACCTCCGTAATTGCAGCGATATATCAAGGGATATGTGTAAGTGACAGCTATCCCTTGTATTTCTGTCCCAGATATTTGCAGTCATTGTGGTTGTGTTGGTAAAAGAGCCTGTTTGCCATGGGTTGCCACCTTTTCATATGGTCATTGCTGGACACTTGCGGGACACACAGCGGTGTTTACAGGCCAAAACGTAGCCACGGTCAGTACACAGGTTAGCACATACTTTTATCCTCACTACATACCTATTGTTGTGTGACTTTGGCTACTTATCATATTGCATGTAACATTTACGTTTCTTACATACAGGCATAACTATTAAATACGACTGTTACATTATATATGGGACATATTTATGTCCTACCATCTCGGACATTTGCCCTTTGTACTGTTTTATGTCAGGACACATCTGCCCAGGGTGGAGCTGTCCCTCCTACTGTGGGACAGGTAGTAACCGTATGCCTACGGCTAGCTATACCCACACCTACCGTACTGATCTGCCTCTGACTTGGCACTAACAAACACATGTTGTGGACACACACACACATTACAGTCACACAGAGACGCACACGGCACCCTCAATGCACACTTACACAGACTACGGCACTCACAGACACAGCTGAACACAGTACCTACGTGGACCGTAACACCGGCAGTGGTGACTAACTGTCCCTTCATATCATCATACTATTACTCGCGGATGTGCTGTTCTGGTAATGTGTTCTATCGGTCTTTCAGCCTCATGGTTACGCATGTCGGTATGTTACACATTCCATGGTTGGCGGTATCCTATTTATTTGTACCTCCAAGGTGTTATGAATGTTGTTGAACTATCTATTATATTTGCAGATATCGCTGAATCCATCTATATCACCATATATCCCTCTATTGCCCTTTCTATCTGTATTATATATATATGCATATGTGTACATATATATATATATATATATATATATATATATCTGACGGGGAACGTGACAGGCACACAGCACCACCATATGCTGTAAGGCTCATGTACTGTTCAGGTGTTGGCATTCCGTGTTCCACTGGCTGTTGTGTTTACAATGTTTGAGGGCTGCCTATGTAGGAGTCACACATTGGGCCACCTATACATTACAATTTACAGGTGGTCATGTTTGTGTGCCATCCATTTTACTGTGTGTGCAGGTGGAGAGGTGTCAGTCCATAGGGGCCTACACTGTCAGAGTATGTGCTATACTTTCCCTCTTTGCCAAGGCGTAGGCATATTGGGCACGCCTCCGTCTGCCTACTGGGGCTGGCACAGTGTGTTCATGGTCTGAATCCCTCTGTGCCTGTAATGGCCTTGGCAATTGCGGTGGGCTATGAGGGCCTTCACCATTTTGTCCCTGCTGCAGCTGCTTCTGCAGGATCATATTATGTAGCATGGCACATACTATGACGATGTGGGCACAGGTGCCTGGAGAGTACTGCAAGGCTCCACCAGATGTATCCAAGCACCGGAACTGTGATTTCAGCATCCCGAACACACGGTCTATGATGATTCTGGTTTGTGCATGTGCCTCATTATGGTGTTCTTGCATGGGTGTGTGTGCATTTCTGATGGGAGTCATCATCCATGGCTCCAGTGCATAGCCAGCATCCCCCACAAGATGGCCATGTGGGATGTCCCCCCTGACAAATACCTGATACAGCTGTGAGGCATGCCAGATATGGGAGTCATGGTAGCTTCCAGGGCTGCCAGCACACACATCCATGATAATGCCCTGGGCATTGCACATAACCTGGCAGTTGATGGAGTGGAATCCCTTGCAGTTTATGTAGCGCCTACCATGCTCACCGGGTGGTGACTTGATTTATATGTGTGTGCAGTCTATTGCACCCAGTACCTCTGGGTAGTGTGCCACATGGTGGAAGTGGCGCATATTGCTGGCCAACTCCTCCTGAGTTCTGGGGAAGTATATCTGCTCATTAGCATGTGGTAACATGGCATCCAGGAACTGGTGTAGTACCCTGGATGCTGATGCCTGTGAGATACCCATTATATCTCCAGTTGGCCTTTGAAAGGTACCTGTGGCCAGTATTCGCAGGCTTACACATACCTTCGTGTCCACTGGGATGGGTTCCCCTCTGTTGTTTCTGGTTCTCAGGCGTGGCCGGCACAGCTCCACTATTTGCTGTAAGATGTCCCTGTCCACCCTGTAATGCTCTACTATTTCCAGGTCATGTAGCCCCTGGTAGGTTACCCTTGGTCTGAACACTCTCCTTCTCCTCTGAGGCCTGCGGTGGTTGTCGGCATCATCCTCCACAACACCGTCAGTCTCTAACACATGCTGATGAATCACAGCTATGGGAGCTCCCAACATGTACATTTTAAAAGTTCCCTGTATGTTTACACCTATGGTGCGGTGTTTGGGAAAACACAGGTGTGTGTTGGGTGCTTTCACACTTTATACTATTGTGCTGTGAACACCGATGATGTCATAGGGTGTGTATGTACGATCGTAGCTACAGGGTATCTTATGTGTTTTACTGCCGGAACTACTATTGTGGTGCCTTTGGTGCTGAATTACATTTGCCTGCCATGGATTACCTCTTGACCTTCCCTTTACATTTCTGCATGTTGCACCTACCATTTTCTGGCGTGCATCCTGCAGCCTACTTTCATTTGTTCTTTCCTGGACCTGGCGTATCTTGCGTTATGTGTGCTACTGCCGGTCTGCTGTCGGTTTGCTTTGCTCTGCTGTGTCAGGTCTCCTATCTTTGCAATCCAATACCTCCCCTCCTTTCTTTGCATTCCAATGCCTCCCCTATCCTGTTTTGCAGGTTTCTGCAAGCAGACTTGTCAGCTGCTGTCGATTGGCCTTCGTGGGTTGATTGGTGTTGATTGCTCATTAGTACTCCAATTACCCTACTTCCACATTTCCTTCTTTTCTTCCCCTGACCTTCCTGTTTCTGCTATTGTTTGCGGCACGTGCATCCGATTACTGGGTTTTGGGCAGGTTTTCATCCTCGTACACATGCGCTTTTGGGCACCATGTGTGCTCTCAGCTAAACAATTCTATACCTTCCTCCCCACCCCTGTCCTGCAGCTTTGCTTAGTAACGGACAGGACAGATTTGCATTGCTCCAATGTGCTTACTGCTACGGTGGCACACCCCTCTGCTGATGTCATGTATCTCCTCTGAGCCACTCCTCGGTGTTATACCGCTGCGCCGTATGGTACAACCTTCATCCGGCGGGACATTTGCGATTCAGTATTATCTGCCTCATTTGCATGGCATTGACTACTAATTCATAGTTACCGCACCAAACACTATCGCAGGCCCTTAGCAACCCTTGCACCTTGGTTGTGGTGTTCCATGCCTACCATTGTGTATTATGCTGTAAACCTGATTTATATTACGTTGCGATTTTATGACATTTTTATATAATTTCTTTATGTTACAACTTCCGCACACATGCCCTACGGTTGTGCTGTGCGTTACTGTGGACATGACATTAAATGTTGTTATTTACGTGTTGTGCATCTTTTCTTATGCCATTGGCTGTGTATTTCGCCATTGGCATATGTTAACGTTGTGATACCTGGGTCTGGCCCTCTTCCATAGCTCCGATGTTCTGTTTGGGAAAATGTAAACCGTGTTTTTTGGTTTACATTTCCGTGGGCTTATGCTACGCCTGCACCACTTCATGAATCGCTATATGCCTTCATTTGCATGGTGTGACACTGCACATGGGGTGATTAGCATACCTACGCCGGGGGCTGTGCAGTTCTGGCATACGCCGGTAGTGCACGTGGAATTGGATCGTACCTGAATTGCTCGACGGCCGTATTTGGTGTTATACTGCCTACGCTATGCCTGCGCCTGGCGCAAGCTTCATGAATCCCGGGGAAAGTCACCATGGTGGACCCCTATTTTAAATAGTCTATACAACAACAGAAAGAAACAAATGTCCAAGACCAAGAAGGAACTGGCTCAGCAGAGGAAGAATTCCCTCTCTAGCTTAAACAAACAAATAAGTGATCTTATCAAGTCCTCCAAAGCTAATTACAGAGCAAAAATTGCCTACTTAGTGTTATGGACATTTATTATGTCTCATATTTATTCTTCACAAAATGCATATTAACTTGCAATTTCTTCACAAATGAGTCAAATAAAATGTTTAGAATGTTTATGTCAAAGAAAAACCGAAACACAAATGCATGATTAAGCAAGATATAGCTTTATATGGAAATGCCTTACAATGCATTTTGTCTGTTAGCAATCTATAGTGTACTGACAGACAACTGTAGGCAAAATAAGTGCTGGAGGAGTAAAGGGATGTTATGTTATGTTTGAAAGTTAATTTAACAACATTAATAAATTTTGTCAGGTATCTGTGGAAACCAGGTTAAACAACAGTATGCTCTAGCCTTCTCAGACAGGGGGATGAGTTTTTGCAAGGATGCCTGTAAGATAGTGTGTACTGGTACTGAATGTTACAAAGTTGAAGGCCAATAAATCTTAGGCACAGGTGGTCTACATTTTAAAAGGCATATTTGTGAAGTGTTTGCGTGAATCTCTAAGCGAGGATCACAGGGATATAAAATTAAAAATTAAATGGTGCGTTGAAATGTGTGTATTATCAGAGTTCTGCATGCATGAAATTGATAAGAATAACTGAATGTTTTTACTTTTTTCCTTTGTTTTTTGAGACTGATCTAAAAAATTGTGGCAGGCAGTCTCCCAGCGCTGTTTATAGAATAAAGAAGTGCTTTGCACATCCTGAAGCATTATTCTTGATGAGACTAAGAGGTAATACTGTTTGTTATTTAATTTGTACTATAACACTAGCTAAGAATAATTACAAGGCATTCTTCAAATACATCGGAAGTCTAAAAGGGAATACCCAGCTATGCTCTGAACTGGTTGTGGATGGCATCACCCATACTCAACAGGAGATAATAGACAACCTGCTAGCTGACAGATTTGGAGCAAACTCCCCCCCCTGTCCTCTGCATTTATCCACCAAAATACACCTGCAACCATTCATCAGCCTATTATCTCAAGAGAGTAGGTCATCTCAGCACTCTCCAAGGCCATAAACAGGGCGTCAGTGGGAGCAAACAACATCCCTGGTTGCGTTTTAAATAACTTAAAACATGCGCTAGCAGACACACTTGGATTTCTGTTTAACCACAGCCTGCGACTGGCTATATTCTGAGGCCATGGAAGACAGCAAACATGCCTCTCAACTGTCCAGATTTTTGCAGAATGCCCAGATTCTTGTCTCATATTTTTGGTGCTTTCCTCATCAAATTTGTGGTTTTCTGGATTTTTGCAGCAAATCAATGAGGACTGAATTCACTAAAAAATGGCAAGTATTTGAGTATCAGCCTTAATTTCCTTCTGAAAATGCATGGCAACACAAGACCTTTTATTTTATCAACGTTCTATGGTTCTAAGAGCAACATTTAAAATGTATCCATATTTTCAGGGTTTTGTCATCCCATTATTTTGGTCTTTGTCTAGTTTTTTTGTGCTAAGAGGTTGAGAGTTATGACAGCATCAGTAATCCCTCTGCACAAAGTGGGACCATCAACCAACCCTGGGAATTATAGTCCCATAAGGTTGACTAGCCTCATCTGCAAGGCCATGAAAAAAAAATCATAATGGACCTTAATAACAAGAACATAGGTAATCTCCAAACTCTGGACCCAACCTAGTTTGTATTCATTAAAAGTAGATCATGCCTGTTAAATATGATTGACTTCTTCAAGAAAGTCACCATGGCCCTAGATGAGGGAAAGACAGTACATCCCATTTACTTTGACCTAGTCAAGGCATTTGACACAATCCCCCACTCAGTATTATAAAGAAACTCTCCCAATTGGGAATTAACCCCCACATTACCAGATGGATAGCCAACTGGCTTACCAACAGGACACATAGTGTCAAAGTGGGTGGCTTCATGTCTAGCAAAATGCCAGTGACCAGTAGCATACCACAGTGTTATGTGTTGTGCCCCTTACTGTTTGGAATTTAATTATCAGAAGTCCAGGCAAACTTGGATGAACTGTGGCTGACCAGGTTTGTTGATGATTGCAAATTGGGAGCAATGGAGTCTCCCAATGATGCAGACAGGGTTAACACAGACAAATGAATGGTGCAAAAGCCACAGATTGAAGCTAAATGCAAATAAATGCAGTATTATTCCCTTTGGGAAAACTGTCATGTCTGCTAATTACATTAAAGACAGCACCCTCCCCCCAAGTGTAGACCCAGTAGTACATAATCTGGGTACTCAGGCTAATAGCAGCCTGAACTTTGACCACCACATATCCACAATATTAAGGAAATCCTTCTGTGTAGCACATCTTATAAGCAAAGGAATCACATCTAGATCTAAGGATGTTATAATTCCATTATACTTGGCCCTCACCAGGCCAATAATTGAGTGCAATGCTCCCTTTTGATTCTACCTCAACAGACATCTGCAACAATTGGAGAGATCACAGAGGATTCTCATCAAAAAATTACAGGGTACACAAAACAAGTCTTAGGTAGAAAAAATGAAAGCCCTGTCACTGTATTCTCTCTCCTGTGGGTTGGTAAGGGGTGAGCTGTGCCCAGCTTACAGGGCAGACCCTTACCCAGCCCTGATAGAAATGTTACACATTTGTAAATCAAACTGTATGAGGGTACTAATGGAGTCCTATATTTTGCTCTTGAGAATAGAGTAACACTCAGTTCAGTGTGTTATTCCACACTCAGCTCACATAGAATCTAGTCCTTAAATTAGCCTCTCAATCACCAACCTGGTCATCTCCGGAAGCAATGAAAGCAATGCTGGAAAACATATTTCTCAACTGTCAAGATTTCTGCAGAATATCCAGATTTTTCCCATATGTGTTTGGCTCGTTCCTCATAAAATTTGTGATTTTCTGGCAACTCACTGAGGATTGAAGTCAATAATGGCAAACATCTGAGTTTCAGGTTTTATTTCCTTCAGAAAATGCATGTGAATGGAAAACCTGTCATCCTAGCAACTTTCTAAGTTTATAAGAGTAATATTTAAAATCTGTCCCTATGTTTGGGCCTTTGTTCCCCCATAATGTTTGGCTCTGTATAGATTTCTGGTAATAAGAGGTTGAGAGGTATAACTGGAAAATAAACTGTAGAGGAATATGCCCTTCAAAGCTAGCACATGTTTTATTGTTTTCTACTAATAAAGGAATTACACTTAAAGACTTGCAAGAAAATACATTTTTTCTCTACCTTGCAAACCACCTCATCTAAGATTTCCCCACTTCCATGCACTATTGGCAAGGAAAGTTCACATTTTTTTCACTTCCTGCTTAATCAGATAATAACACCCATTGTAACAAAAGGTGATACTGTCAGCCCAGCTACCTGGAATTTTATAAATAATTATATGTCATTTGTGAATATCAACATGATTTATATAGAATTGTGACAAATAGAGATACTGCCAGCACAGCTATCTGGAATTTTGTAAATATTCATGTCATTTGTGAATATCAACATGATCCATATAAGATGCTTGTGTTACAACTGTATTAGAACTGTATGATATGTGTATAACAAACTTGTTTGTACAGATATGTGTGTTGAAAAGGGTTTGCAAAATGCTTGTGTTTAAAATGGATCCACATTGTGCCCTGCTGGAAAAGAACAGAAATGTACATGCACTATTGTAATTGTGTAATGTATATATTTTAACAGTGGAAACTGGGATACAGGAGGTTAACCTCAGTCTAGTAAATTTTAGAAAAATAACTGAAATTAAATTACTTTATAGGCTAGGCTGGAGGCACAGAGTCTGTGCTGAGAAGCTTTCTGTATTGTCTTGGAAGTGTTCTATTGTTTTATGACTTCCAGCATTTACCAAAGATCTGAGGAAAAGCCCTTGTCTATGTATTTTTACAGGTAGATGCTAAATACTACCAGCTGCCATAAATGGTTGTTTTGGGCCTGGGGAGTAGAAATCAGATGACAAGAAATGATGTAATCGTGTAAGCTAGCCCAGCAGTAATATCTGAAATATTAATTTGAGAACTCTTTGAGAGAGACACAGCATTCTGTATTTTGTTTTTGACCTGACAACAGCAACTAGAGAAGATCCATTCACCACACCTGTCTTGCTCTGATAAAGTAAGTTTCTAGGGAACAGTATAATTCTCTTAGATACAGTCAGTAATATAGCAAACCTTAGTTTAAATATTTTTCTTAATTTATTTGAGACTATCCTGCACTGTTGTTTCAAACATTTCCTGTGATTTTGAACTCTGGTGTCACTGTAAATATATATTTAGTATTGTCTTGTTCTTTTATTATATATTATTAAATAGATTTAATCATTTCATTGTGGCTTATCTGTCTAGAGATATTTAAGTTCTGAGAGTACTTGCATATTTATTTGGTGACACTGTGGGCCACTCCTAATAGCCTTGCTCTTGGTTAAACTTCCATTTGTATTAATAGTAACATTACACAGTAAGATTGGACACCCTTTGTTAAGGGCCTTAAAGTAGCTGATAATGAGATGGCTGGTGGCAGTAATAACTAAGTTATAGTCTGGGGAAAATGGGGCATAGCTAGTAAACCTGTTCCAGCTTTTTCCCAGGTGTGTGTGTGTGTGTGTGTGTGTGTGTGTGTGTGTGTGTGTGTGTGTGTGTGTGTGTGTTTAAATCAAACCTCAAAGAGTGTGTGTGGCAGCTACTTGGGCAGGCTCACAAAACACTGGTTGGACAGAGAGGATGCTGGAGGTCTTGGTTTGGAAACTCAGTTGACAGCTCACCTGTACAGCTGTACCAGTTTGGAGTCTTACTGGGGATCTGGAGAAAGAGGGAGAAACCAGCCCAGGGACTGACTGTGGTCTCTGTGTGTTCTTAAGAGAAATTGTACTTGATACAGGGGGCTGAATCTGGAAATAATATATTTGTCATACTCCCAATGTACATTCCCCACTGGTGCCAGTAGTGAGGAATGAAGCTTCTTGATTACTGGTTCAGTGGTGGGGTGTCATAACCATACCTCTCAACCTCTTAGAGCAAAAAATCTGGACAAAGCCAGAAATGTAAGTGGGACAAAGGCCCAAAAATAGGGACAAATTTTAAATATTGCCCTTAGAAAGTTGGTAGAATAACAGGCTTTGCATTACAACAAATTTTCTGAAGGCTATGAAGTCTTAAACTCAAATGACTGTCATTATTTTCTAACTTCAGTCTTGGCACTGCTTTGCTAGAAAAGCACAATTTTATGAAAAACAGACCAAAATATGAGGCAAAATCGGGACATAATTCTGCAAAAAAATATGTACAGTTGAGAAATAGGATAGGAATTAGCGACCAAGACAGATATGCTCTGAGTTAGTGCAAAATGACAAAAAAATACACTGAACCCACAGACATTGCCAACATCCTGGCAGACAGGTTCAGTGCAAACTTCTCCCCCCTTCCCCCCAAAAGAGCAAATGTCTATCCCAACAGATTGTAGCCTCCCTGACATCACAGATGCTAGCCTCCCTGACATCACAGATGCACAGGTGAGAGCTGCCCTCTCCAAAGCAAAAAACACAGCATCAATGGGACCAGACGGTGTCCTGGGCTGCGTCTTACACGAGCTCCAAGAAGAACTGAACCCTCACATAAAGTCACTGTTCAATCTCAGCTTTACTACAGGATATGTACCCATATGTACTAAGTACAGCAACAGTGGTCCCACTCCACAAAGGTGGTGCCACAACGGACCCCGGAAACTATTGCCCTATAAGCCTGACTAGCCTGGTCTGCAAAGCTATGGAGCGTATCATCATGGAACTCATAAACAAAAACATTAGGAACCTCTAAACACTGGATCCTACCCAATTCGGCCTTGTTAAGGGCAGATCTTGCCTCTTGAACCTGGTCGACTTCTTTGAAACAGTCACCAAGGCCATAGATGAAGGGAAGGTAGTCCACACAGCCTACCTGGACCTCGCAAAAGCCTTTGACACAATACCCCACTCGGGCATCACAAATAAGCTCACCAGCTTAAATATCAACCCCTATGTCACAAGATGGGTTGCAAACTGGCTCAGGGATAGAACCCACATGGTCAGAATTGCAGGTGCCATTTCAGACTCTAAACCAGTTACAAGTGGCGTCCCACAAGGCTCAGTCCTGGGACCTCTCTTGTTTGGTATATATTTTTCTGAGGTACAGGCTAACAGGGGAGGACTATGGCTGACAAAGTTCGCAGATGACTGCAAACTGGGTGCCATAATCGACTCGCTGACTGACACAAGCATCCTCCAAAAAGGTCTCACAGAGACGGATAACTGGTGTCAGAGCCATGGCCTAAAGCTAAATGCCAAAAAGTGCATAATCATCCCCTTTGGGAAAAATAAAGTGCCCACAAATTACCACATAGGTGGTAATCCATTGGCACGGAAGAAGTAATTAGGGATTTGGGGACCCAAGTAGATAGCAATCTCTCCTTTGACAATCACGTTGCCAAAGTGGTTAGAAAGACCTTCTATATAGCCCACCTTATCATGAAAGGGTTCACATCTAGATCAAGAGAGGTCATTGTACCCCTCTACTCATCACTCATCAGGCCCATAATTGAATACAATGCCCCATTTGGGATGTACCTTACCCGACACCTGCAGCAACTGGAAAGACCCCAAAAGTACCTCACCAAGAGGATCAAGGGACTCAAACAGATGTCCTACGCAGTTAGGCTAAAGAAACTCCAGCTCTACCCAGTTGCTTACTGCCTAATCAGAGGCGATCTGTGCCTGACGTATAAAGTCATGTCCAAACCAGAATTAATGGACATGCTCCACCTCAGGAAATCCAAATCCCTTAGAGCTACACGCTCCAGGGACTTAAACCTCAGCACAGAAATAAATAGGACATGCTGGAGGGGTAGATTCATATCCCAGAGGCTCCCCTCACTCTGGAACAAAATCCCAATCCATGTTAGGCAGAGCTCCTCAATGACCCTCTTCAAGAGAAATCTTGGTGAGTGGATGGGAGATCGTAGGTTTACCCCTGGGATCTCTTCTGTGTCCTACTAGACAGAGGCACAGTAAACTAACCTTAAAAGGGCTATCTTCTGTGACCTACTATACGCAGGCACAGTCAGCTAATCTAAAAGGGTGGCGAAAGCCAAACACACTCTGGCTAGGCTTATAAATGCCCTAGGACAGATAGCCTAGTATCAACCTATGAAATGTCAAAACAAGTGGAACGGGCTTGGATTCCAGAATAACATATGCAGAACCAGTAATTCATTGGACTTTAGATCTAAGGTTAGAAGCAAAAACTCCAGTGCCAGTCTTAATTACAATATAAAATATGAGAAAAACGATGAACTAAATGCAATACTACTTTCTTGTTAAAGTACAAACATAGGCAACATCTTGATCACTGTACTTTAGATTCAGGATTATAAGCAAATACTCCAAAACAATGAAACAAACGCAACTATTTTTATAGATTACGTCTTGAAATTCATTCCCCTTATGTTTATAGTACTTTCTACCTACATAACATAGGTATCCAAAAATTGATTATCCGAAAATCGATTATCCGAAACGCATCGGAAGACTTTTCTAATCTCTTTAATAAAGCATGTGATTCTTATTAATAATTTAGCGACAACTGCGATTGTTTTTATTCTTAAACTTAAGAATAAAAGGACAAGTAATATCCGAATAAAATGCTGTTTTCTAGTTTTCTTTCTACTCCGGGCGCATTTACTTTTAGAATATCGTTAAGGTTCAGAGCGCTGCATTGTGGGAATCACAACTAAATTGTGACATCTTTAGTATGATTCTGTTGTAGTTTATTTCGTTTGTTCCTGGTTTTCTTGTTTAACTTAGATTAAGTCAATAATTTTTTGCTGATTATTTACCACATAGTTATCACCACCGGAGAACCTGTCTCGAAACTCATATAATATCAGTTATATATAGTAATTTTCAGGAACCAGCAGAATAGGTGTTGCATGTCGCAACAGCTGCAAGTGTTAAAAGCGGATGTTTATAGGAAAATAAATGACAACGTAAGGGCTATTTAAAAAAAACTGCGCCTAACTCTTAATTTCTAGTAGTAATGTAAAATATCTCTCACAGACCCGTTAACAAAAAACAGTGAAAAAATGGTAGAAAAAAATATACATCCATTAGAGACGCTGTAACAACTGTAGATTTATGTAACCGTTGCAGCTCTCCCGCTCAAACTCATTTTCTGGAAAAAGAAAACGAGTGAAGGGATGTATGCTGACAAATCTGATCAAGACATCCTCAACCCCCTTATCGACATGGGATCGGGGCGTCGCTTAAACAGCTGACAGCCATGATGGCTATCTCGAGCCAAGGTTTACACCGCCGGCTGGCTAGCCCTGCCGCGACGGTAGTTCATCATCCGTACCAGTCACTCGCACCGAGGGCCAATTTAGGGTACTTCCTATTATAGCGATCTTAAGTTTCCTTTAAGAACACCGACCTGAACTGCACTGAAGGCCAGTATAGGAGTAAAATACACATTTTTAATAATTTGATAGCTTTGTAAAGCTACAGTAGCATGGAAGGAGTTTCGGCGAAATTGAAGTGTATTGAAGCGAACTCGGTGGTGGGTTAATACACTTCAATTTCGCCCCCTTACCAGTATGTGAAGAACGTCTGTTGTGAAAAACAAAAATTAGTCATTTTTTCTTTATATTTATGGGGTTGCCACCTTTTCAAATGCCCAAAGTGGGACATTTTTGGTACAAATATTTTGAAGGCCGAAACATACCCACGGCCAGTACAAATGGCAGAACTTCACTTTTTTGCCCAAGTGAAAGATTATTCTTGTAGCATTTTAGTTGCTTATTCTGTTTTTTTATAACATTTAGGTGTTTCAGATTCAGAATAACTGTTTTATGCAACTATTACATAAAATATAGGAAATAATTATGTCCTAAAATCTCAGGACATTTGCCATTTTTACAATTTTTTGCAGGACACAACTGGCTAAATAGGACTGCCCCTCGCAAAGTGGGGCGCAGGTGGTAACCCTAATCTGTTATGGTGCTTTGGCAACCACATTTCACGACTAATCACCATGTTTACTGTTTACCTAACTATATCACCAAGGCCGGTATGCCGGGATCGCTATAATAAGGAAGTACCCAATTTAGAGTGTCCAGTCCACCTGATGCATGTCTTTGGAGTGTGGGACGAAACTAGAGTAAATCCACGTGACTGCAGGAATGACATGCAGACTCCACACCGAAGGCACACCAGCTGAGAATCGAATCGGAGACGTGAGACAACAACGCCCAGATGAGAGAGCTGATGACCTGTAACAAATCATACCCCTGCTCACCCCATCTCATTATACCAGTTAGAAGACTGACAGCGACAATGCACAGCTAAAAAAAAATTCAGTGACGGTCATAGATCAAATAGTCAGATGTGTGTTAAGGCCGGGACTTGGAAGGGTGCAAAACCAGCCAGGCAAGCTGCAAAATGTTCAATCAACAGCAATGGCTGAGGCGCTCTGCAACCAGCCACCAACAGTCGGTCCCCTGCAGCATTCAGCCACTTACCAGTGGATGAAGGTAATCTGCAACCTGCCGACTTTCTTGGCTATGGCCCCCAGTCTGTCTGCTACACCATGGGGTGGCCCGCCCTGAGACGACCAAGTCATTGGGCTCAACCAGTCAGGAACATATCTCAAAAAGAATCTGGAAAAATCGAGAAATAGTAGGGGACAATTACAGACACTTTTAAAATATTAGTACCATTAACCTGAGACATTGACAGAATAAGAATTTGTGGATTAATATACATTTACTGAAGTAAAAGACGTCTACAACTGTAATTGTTGTCATTATTAAGTGTAATTCACAACCTTTTCAACAAAAGTCGCCAGTTTTGGGAGAGATTAAAAGGGATAGAGCAAGAATGTGAGTCAAAATCAGGGACAGCTGAGCATACCTCTCAACTGTCCCTGATTTTCAGGGATGTCCGTGATTTCCACTCAAATTTTAACTCTGTCCCTCTTAATCCCTCCTAAAACTAGTGACTTTTGGAGAAAAGGTGGTGAAGTACACTTAATGAATAATGACAATAATTAAGAATTATAAACATCTTTTACTTCAGAAAATGTGTATTAATTCACATGCTCTGATTCTGTCAATGTTTCAAGTTAATAACACTGATATTTTAAAAGTGTCCCTGAGTTTTTCTTGACTTGTCCCACTTGTTTGAGAGGTCTGCTGAGAGGTATGGCAAGATGTCCAAGCCTGTAACCCCCCCCCCCCCCAAGCAAGGTCTCCTTCCCCGAAAATGTTGTATTCCAAGACTGCCCTTTCACCTACATGACTACAATACATAGCCTATCCTGCCTACCACTCTCTGGGGAAAGCAAAAATATTAAAAAAACAGTGATAAAAAAAAGGAAATTCCTTCACAGCCCCTAGTGGATAACCCTTATGGGTCATTAAGCTTTTAACTGCCTCTGTGCTAGCTACTCCACTTCCTGCTTTTACGAAGAAGGGTGGTTGGGTAGGAGTTCCAATCTGTTCTGCTGTGTGTCCTGTTGGAAAAGGACTTACCCAAACTACCTGTCTTCTTTCCTTTGACCTACAGAGCAATCCAAGACCAAAACCTAATGAACTTGCTGCATAAATGGGACTAGGGCTACCTGTTTCAGGTACCTAAATATGTCCTGCGACTTAAATAGGATATGGTGGAGGGACAGGTTTATCTCCCAGCAACTGCTGTGTCTTTGGAATAGGCTACCAGTTCATGTAAAACAGAGCACCTCTGTGTTGTACTCACTTTGGGCAAGTAATCAAGAAGCCTAATCCTCACCACTGACAATAGAGAGGGACATTCACTCAGAACAAAAAATAGATATGCTTAGTATTTCCAGATGGAGTATACACTTAGTATTTCCAGATGCAGACCTCTCTGCATAAAGCACAACTTCCTTTAAGACCACACAGGGAACACACTCAGCCCAGGGTCTGTTTTTTTCTCTGTCTCTCCACAGGTCCCCATTAAGGCTTAATCTTCAGCTGACTGCCCAAGCCAAGGCCTCCACCATTCTCTCTCTCTCTCTCTCTCTCTCTCTCTCTCTCTCTCACTGTCTCTCTCTCTCTGACACCTGTGCTTTGTGTCCCTGCTGCAAATACCTGGCACACGCACACACACACACACACACACACACACACACACACACACACACACACACATACATACACACACACACACACATACATACACACACACTGTGAAATGTGATTTTCACACAGACACACACACCTGGGAAAGGCTGGCACGGATTTACCTGCTGTGCCCCTTTCTGCCCAGACCGTAAGGTAGTTATGACAAAAAACAGAGAAAGCACTCTAATCCTGATAATGAAAAAAACACATAGCAAACACCAGCAATTAAACCAGATAACATTTAATAATAACCATCTGGTACCTCAGCTTTTTGCTTTGATATAATACTGCATACATTCAAACAATTTATACCAGGTGAACCACAACACTAATTAGAATCCATTGCATTCTTAAAATGCTCAGCACCTATATTGCAAATCTTTTTACCATACATTAATTGTCATCTTATATAAATATATATATATATATATATATATATATATATATATATATATATATATATATATATATATATATACACTTTATACTCACATATAATATATAAAAAATGTTTTTGTTTTTATTGGTTAAATTAGCACAAGCTGCTTTTATTATCAGACCAATATATACATATCATGCAAAATTTGTCAGTATTAAATGTTGCACACCATTAACTTGACTACTATAACCATTAACTCAAGTTAACCTCCAGATTAAGCCCCTTAGGATAATGTGTTCTATAATTCAAATATCATCTTACTCTCTAGTATATCTAATTGCTGGCTCAAATCACCCCCCATATAAATTAGGGTGGGCTAATATACTAAAAAAGAAAGAGCTATCATTCCCTTCATGTTCATTACAAAAACGTTCCCCTACAGGAGGCCTAATATTTATATTGCAAATGTCACCCAAATGCTTCAAAATCCTGACTTTCACCATCCTTTTTGTTTGTCCAATATACCATTTAATCTTCTTACATCCACACCCCACAATATATACCACTCCACATGAGTTGCACATAAACCTTCCTTTAGAAAATAATTGATATCCATTAATGTTACTGCCAGAAATAGTCTTCAGCTTACTTCACACCTTACAATGACCACAAGCAAAAGAGCCAACCTTATATTGAGGCATATTATATAATGGTGTATTCAACAATTCTTTTAAATTTAAATACCTGTTATATGAAAATTTTACTGATCCAGGAAATAACTCCCCCACTATCTCATCCAAACAAACTATATGCCAGTTTTCCATAATTAATTTCCTCATAATTTCAGAAAATGGGGAAAACCTAGATACAAAATATACATTTCTACCAGAAAATGTGGGCTTCAGATTTTTCATATCACATAATTCTTTAGTGTGACTCATATATGCTCTTTCTCTTCCTTCAGAAGTTCACCTTAAGGCCTTGTCTAAAATTCTGTCAGTGTAGCCTCTCTTTATCTTACAAAAACTCTCTTCTGCTTGTACTATCTGAAGTGTTATATGCAATACATTGAAATTCCCCCAGAGGCAGTACGTTTATAAGGTGGGGGGTGCATACTCTCAGCAAACAAAAAATTATTAACTGCAGTGGGCTTTCTAAATGGCCTATGTTAAACATTAGATGCCTCATCAATATAAATCTCCACATCCAAAAAAAGTGTATAGTGGGGTTCACCTGGTATAATTTGTTTGGATGTATGCAGCATTATATCCTTGAAGGTAAAACGCTGAGGTAATAGATGGTTATTACTAAAAGTTATCTAGTTTAATCGCTGGTATCTGCTGTGTGTTTTTTTCATTATAAGGTAGTTATCACTGCCACCAGGCACTACAAAGCCAGCTACCTAAGGCTCTTGCAAGGGTACCCAATTATACTGAGTAAAACTAATATTATTATAAATGGTAATGTTGACCAAACAGCAAGGCTTTCAGGAGTGGCCAGCGTTATCACCAAATAAATATGTGCAAATACTCCCAGTCACAGTGAGAAGTTTAAATATACTGAATAATAAATAATAAAAGAACATGAGAATACTACAGTGAGAAGTTTAAATATATTGAATAATAAATAATAAAAGAACATGAAAATACTAAATATCTATTTACAGTAAAAAACAGAGTTTCGGCACAGGAAATATTGAAAATAACACAGCTGGAAAGATTCACACAGTTACAGAAAAACAATACTTAACTATTCTCACTATATTTTTTCTAAATGATTTAGAGAATTACTATCCCTGATCACTTACTAGCACAAGGTATGATGAAGTGAGTCAGTAGTCTTCTTCCTTTGTCAGGTTCCAAGAACAGACTGCTGCTGAGACATCAGCCTCAGACATCAGTCTCCTCTAATATTAAAACTATTTCTGTACAGAATGACACCATATAGATCTGGTCCTCTGAATTCTGGTTCCCATGCAACCCCCATTGTTAGAAGCTGTCAGTATTTAGCACCTATGTGTTACAATACACACAGATAGAGCAATGCTCAGATCTGGTGCAGTTGCTGGAAGTCATAAAACAATTACCAACCTCTACCCTTCCAGAGTAGCAATTAGCTCCCTGATAGAGACAATAAAGACGGCTTCCTCATACGTGGTTTCCCAGACATTTTGCCTTTGGCTGCAACCAGAATTTTAAGATGCAATCTTTATGGCCTAATTTAATTTCAACTATTTTTAAGTTTGAGATTAAGCTCTTCTTTTCCAGTATCCTCTGTTAAAACATATGCATTTAAACAGTTACAATAATGCATGCACATTTCTTTTCTTTCCAGCAGAGCACACTGTTGGTACATTCTTAACACAAGCACTTTACAAATACATTTTCAACACAAGCATCTGTACAAATCAGTTTGATATTCAAATAACATATAATTCTTTACTAAATTCCAGCTAGCTGTGCTGGCATATGTTACACATCCACTGCACTACCTCTCCCGTCATAGCTGGTAGTACCTCCTATCGTCACATCCTCTATGACACTGCTCAAGAGAAACCTGGATAAGTAGCTAGAGCACAATAAATTGTTAGAGCCTACAATCCTCCTGAACTAAATGCAATCTTGGATATTGACTAGCATTTTTATGGTATTACATTGGGATGAAATGGCTAGGCTTAAAATGACCTCTGGGTTGATAGCTTAGTAATCTCCTGTGATTCTATGATCCTAACCCTAACCTACCCAACTACTTTTTGAAGTTGTCCTTCCCTTTCCTGTTCTCATCCCTACTCCTACATTCCTGTCACCTTCCCCCTACTGAATGCTGCCCCCACCCCCAGTTGTCTTTCAGGACCTGAAATATGAATGTTTCTGTTTACCAAAATATATGACATGAAAAAATGTGCAGCTTATAAACCAAAAATGTTTACCATCCAGATTCTGATAATGACAAATTTTCACTTCACTTAATGTTAGCATCAAATGCAAATATTGCAAAGGAAATGTACTAATATGGTTACCAGCTTCCTCTTACATGCATGTGTAGTGAAGTGAAATAAAGTTTAAATAACTGAATAAAAACTTACCTCAGTATTCATTATCAAGCATGTACACTTTGTGCTAAACCAACACTTTTCATCCATGTTTGGGTGATGAACACAGTACTCATTGAATATGCTAACTCCAAAGTAAACCTACACGTCAAGCACCACCTGTTCATAGCCAGAACAGTTGTTAGTGGCCAGGTTTAGGTACAGATGGGTTCCAGCACAAATGACCCCAAACAGGTTGTAAATAAGCTGAAGAGTAGTAACCAAGGACACACAGATGACACAGTACTAGGCAAGGGCAACTTAAAAACATAAATATGAAGCAGAGGGAGCTTAAACAGGAAAATTGTACTGATATAACAAGAGATTACTGAACAAATAACATTACTCATAATTAATTATGAGTCATAATACAATTAATTGTGTGCAGACAGGTGCACATTTATATAGAATGTTATAAAAGAAAGGCTGGGAAAGCAGATGAGAGGGACACTCCTATAGTGTACTATAGTGAGTGAATTTCATACATATGTGGATATTAACTTTCACAGATGAGAGTGATGCCAAGGAAAGCACATGCAGTAAGGTACATGGAATATTATGGAGTTATTACACAGACTGCGAATGAAATTGTCTAAGTCAATAACAGGAATATAAATAATGAAATACTTACTACATTGATGTTTATAAACAGGGAGAGGTTCAATCATATTAACCCTTTACATGCCTCAGTTATTCTCATTAGGTGTGATACATAATTATCAACCATGGGATGGATAAGGCCAGTCTATAACCAAATGGTTATATTACTCCAAGCACAAAATGGGAAATTGACTAGGCTTAAAACTGCCTGCAATGGCAGCTAGCCTAGTACTTACTTATGTATGGATGTACTGCAGCCTAGGAGAACCAGTCATTTACAGAACTGTCACTTTGACCCCCAAATCAGCAGAAGAATCTGCTGTTAAGCAAAGGTACATATGTGTTAGTATAAGTGATGTGATATGGAATTATTGGAAAAATGAGGGACTTGCTCCTGTGACATAATAGCAACATGCACATAAATCAAGTCAAAGGTCATGAGTTGTCACTGTTTCGACAGGCTTCTATTTGTCGGTCTGTCATTATAGGCTTACGCAGGTGATGTACATCTGTATAATAGGCAGGTCCAGGAATTAATACATCGCACAGAAAGATATAGTTATGGATTGTCCACGTTTTTTTTTTCCCATCTGATCCTTTTCCTTATATTTTTTTCTTTCTTTCTTTTTTTAGTCTACTCAGTTGCTGTCTGATTTTTGTCTACTGACTGGTTTGATTTCCATTCCCACTTTACACCAAAAAGCTTCTGCTAAACAAAGCAAAAGATGTTATGTTAGATTTCCTTGCCTCATGTTTTGAAACATTCACTATGTTTGGATCTGGTGAGGTCAGCAAAAATGTATGCAATCCAATGACTGCAGATCTATAAGTGTAATACATTTCCAGAAGTCCTATACATTCTTTGGAGCAAGAATATGCAGTCTTGATATTCACTGATTTTTACATATCATTTGATAAGCATGAAACTTTTTTTCTTGTTTTCTTCTCCAGCTGATCCAATACTTTCTGGGGACAGTCAGTCAAACAATAACCGTAAATTAGAGCTGGAAAAGCAGATTGATTTGTAGCTTGAACTTTATTCATAGAGGTCAAGATGGTTTTTAATATTAATTTAAGTCTTCTGAAGTATTCCTTACTGAGCTTTATTCCCATTTGTTCATGTTTTATCGCTAATCCTGCATCTATTCCCAAATATTTATACATTTCCTCCTCTGTTTTTTCAGTATTAGTTTTAGTCTTCTGAAGTATTCCTTACTGAGCTTTATTCACATTTGTTCATGTTTTATTGCTAATCCTTCATCTATTCCCAAATATTTATAGTCAATTTATAGTCAACTGGTCAAGTTCCTTTGTATCACATTTCATTCCCAGATAGATATGTACTTTGTGTTGCAGCTTTCCTGTTTTAAATGTTGCTTTTGCACATTTATTAAGACCAAATGTCATTTGCATATCATCTGAGAAAGTTTTAACCATTTGCAGTTGTGCTTGTAATTCCTCATCTGATGAACTGCACAGTTTTAAATCATCCAAAAAACTGAAATGTCTTTAAAAAGGTTGTTTTCGGATAGCTAAATTGTAACCATAACCTTATTTTTAAGTAAACAGCTTAATGAGTTAAAGGCAAGAAAAAAAAAAAAAAAAAGCAGTAACAGAGAATCCCCTGGAATCCCCTTTTGCATTTTTATTCCTGGTATAATAATTTTCCCTTTGTCATATCTCAATTACAAAGTGGTTTGCCACTTTTTCATGGTCACTGTAATGTAATTCATCAATGTAGGGTATATCTTATACAGCTGTAAACATTCCTTTATTCATGAATGTGGGATACTGTCAAATGCTTTTTTGTAATCTGTCTATGCCATGCTTATATTCTTCCCTTTTTTATAATTCTCCATTATGACTTTATTTAGCAACAAATTATCCTTTGCTCCATATGACTTTTATCATTACCCTTTTGTCCTTTTACCATGATTGAATTTTATTCATAATGACTATAAACTTTGTATCCATTTCAGTATATACTTTGTTTATTGTCCAGAGCCAAGTTGTTGTTTTATAGATTTTAGGATGGCTTGCAGGTTCACTGTTAAGCAGGAGTATAATTTTGTCTGTTGATAAAGAGGATGGCATTTATTTGAGATGTGCATATAAATAATTCTTACTCAGAGTTAAATCTAATGTGTAAATTTGTTAATACCTTTAACCAGAAGTTAGTTTGGAGCTTTTCTTAATTGTGTCTACATTTCTCTGGCTGTTACTTTATCCCATTTCATATATCTGCATTAGAACTCTTTACTTTTTCTTTTCAATTCTTCTATCCATTCTGCATCTTTGCTATGTTCAACAGGTTCTTCATAATTATTTCTCCAAAATGTGTACACTTCTTCTTTTCTTTTCTTTTTTTGTAATATCTGTATTCTTTTTGTCTTTATATATGTGTGTATCTTCTAAGTTTGTCACCTGTGCTGACATTTTAGTCTGTTATTGGCAATAGTGCACGATCGATCCTGGTCTGTTTTAATAATAAGTGCTGCTTTTACTGTATCTATCTTTCTAAGCATTTCTGATGATCCATTCCCTTTTCAATATTCTTCTAACAGTGATACTTCTTGCTTTAAATGCTTTATATTTTTCTTTTTGCTACCTTCCTTTCCTTTCTTCCTCCACATTTTTGTGATAACACTTTATCCATTTATCCATTATTAATTGAGATGTGCAGTAATATAGCCCATTTATTTCTGTTATTTCTCATAATAGTTCTGATAATTGTTTTCATCTATTTTACCACTCTTCTAACATTTTTTTATCTTATTTACTTTCTTTAATCTGTTTCTTTCATCTATTTTAATATGTTTATTCATCTCTATTAAATAAACCAAGTCTTACCTTAAGTCATTTTCTTCTGGACTGAGAGCATCTTCTTTGCTCTCTGTTCTCTGTGAGTATTCCACAGAAAGTTCCAGAACATCTTTCTGTGAAGTATCCTCTTTAGATGTACCCTGCTTTATCTGGTACTCCATCATATAGGAAGCCTTTGGCCTTTCAGTCCTTAACATTACCTCTGTCAAAGTTGCCACTGTTTCTTGCTTTTTTCCTTGCTGTGCAATTTCAACTGGACTTTCATACCTGTATCCTACAAAAGGCTCCCGGGCATCATTATGTGGCAAACGTTCTTCAGGTCTCTCCTGCTCTACCTGCTGTTCCTTACTCATGAGATCCATTATTCCTTCATGCTGTAACATTACCTGTGTTGGGTTCTTCACACTAAATCCTCCACTTCAAAGATAATCCATAACTTTAATTTCTGTTTGTTTAACTTCTGCTTTACTAGTACTCTTTGGCAGATTTCTCCCTTTTTCTTATTTTTGTCTGTTGTGATTTTTTTCAATTTCTAGGGACCTTTGCCTGTATTTCTCTTCAAATCTCTTTGGAGCTGCTTTTTTATTGATTAAATTGGCTTTCCCCTTTCATGAATATTACAGCATACAAGATCTCCTTTTCTTTCCCATGTCCATGCTTTTTTAGACTTGTTGAAAATCTCTGGGTTTTATTTATATTTTTGCCCTTTATTTGTCATTTCTTTTCCTAGACAGCCTAAAGTTTCTTCATCTATGTAATGCTTTTTAATGGATCTGTTATATTAATGAATTCACATTTCTATTTGAAGCTTTAAAATGTTTTTTATTGTGGAAGTATTTTTCTTTATTCTAATTTCTCTCTTAATTTTTCTGAATATCTTGTATCTGGAAATTCTGGGGTTCTCGTATAATAGTACCTATACATCATTTCTTCTTTATTCTCAATAGTCCACTTGGTCAGCTTTATGGATCTTATTTTGACCTGCCAGTTTTGTGGGCTCCTGCTTCCTTCTACCAGGGGGGGGGGGCATCCTCCCCTTGAGCTTGGTCCATCCCTGTTTTAAGAGGGTTTCCATGTTTTGAGGATTCTATACAAATTTTCCTGTCCTGGCACCAGTCTTTGTCTGATTCTCAAGCACAAGACTACGTTTCAGACATGAGATATTAAGATATGCTGTAAGTGGATTTGCCTCATGCTACGTTCATTCCTCCTGTTATGCCAGCCTTGGAGGGTGTGTTAAATGCTGGCTCCAGTAACTGTAACCTTCAGCCTTTAGTGCTTGAAAAAGGCAGAGCACTTATTAATACCAACCCTTCCCCTGCTGACATGAAGGCAAAGTGCTAGACAGATTTCATAAGAGAGTTTCTGTCTTCAAATTTATTCTGTTGAGTACTGACAGGCTCATAAGTATACACCAGGCTAACAACCAACAGGGACCTTTGAAGATTAGTCATGCAGGCCCACCCAGGATTTTTGCCCAAGTTCTTTGGACACCAATATAGGCATTCTAGGCATTCATTGGATGCCTCTATGGTGGCGTATGTTAGGGACCAGACCAGGGGTGAATATGTGATTTCCCAGCCAATGATCAAGCTTCTTTTGAATAAGGTCAGGAATGAACTCTGCTTCTGCCAGCTGTGCTTCACATAGATGGGGAGCTTATTCCATAGTACAGGGATCCTTTAAGGCATATATCAGTCTCTCAAGCATGTTCTATTTATGTCACATGCAAAGTTCAGGCCTTTGGATGTAGAGTTTCTGGTGCTGTCTGTCTTGTGGATGAGCTTTATATGCTGGGAATAGATTACCACTCAGCAAACTGTAGGAGACTGAAAATTGAGATCATGCCTTAAGGCCATCTGTGTAGGACAGGGTATTCATACCCTAAATTCTCTTGGAGAGGAACCTTTGAGGGGGTCCCAACTGTTGCAAGTTCCTGGTTAGCTACATGCCAAAGGAGGCATTGTACTCAATGGTGGGTCTGATAAAGGCTGAGAAGAGTGGTATTATAACTTCCTTGGACCTGGATGCCATACTCTTGCTTATGAGTTGGATGTCACAGTATAATTTTTATACCATCATTGCTACATGACAGTCAAATGTCAGATCACACTTTTCAAATGTTCCCAGATCCATAACTATCATGTCAATGCTTAGGAGTATTTTATCAATGGAATAAGTAGCTTGAGTGGGCAATTTCCCAAAGGACTCTATAATGCATTTCTCTGCACTGAGTTTTAATCTGTGTTTTTTCCACCAGTCATTTGTTTGTGTTAGACCCTCCTATAGAATGCTGGTGTCAATGGGGGGAGTGTATGATAACTCCCAATTTACATTTGTCTGCAAACTTTGTGAGCCAGAGGCCTTCCACATTAGCCTTGACTTCCAAGAAGTAGATGCCAAAGAGGAGTGGGCCCAACACAGAGCCCTGGAATATTCCTCTGATAACTGGTCTCCTGGTGGAGGTTGTCTCACTGATCCCTACTTCTTCTGTCTTATCTGTGATCCAGCCAGCAGTTCATTGAATTATGTAGAGATTTATGCCTAGTTTTGAGAGTTTGTCAAAAATACCTCAGTGGGTTATTGTATCAAATGCCTTGACTAGGTAGGCTAATGTGAATTGTTTTCCCCTCATTCATAGCCTTGATGACCCTCTCAAAGAAGACTACCATGTTGAGTTGGCAAGACCTTCCCTTAACAAAGCCATACTGGGATTGATGCAGTGTTTGCAGGTTGCCAATGTCCTTGTTGATCATTTCCATAATAATTCATTGCATGGCTTTGCATATTAGACTTGGCAGACTGATGGGTCTCTCTAGTTCCTGGGGTCAGTTGATGGTCTACCCTTATGAAGAGGAATGACCAATGCAGCTTTTCATGCAACTGGCACATAACATGTTGTGAAGCTATAGTTGAACAGTATCTCAAGTGGTCCTGCTAAGTCATGTTTTAGGCTATTTAGGAGGCAGTGTTTTTGGCCTTAGCAAGTGCCACTAGGATCTGCTCCCTCTTGATAGTTGTGTGGATATGCTAGAGATTATTTCACGGGGGGTAGTGGTGGGAGTTGAGAGCTAAATTATATTTGTTATGTCATCCTGGTCAGTGAAGGCTGTGCCATTTATCAACAGTTTGGCACACTGCTAAGTGCTACCTTTAAGGTTCATGACATAGCTGAAGAAGGTTTTGTGATTCTCTTTAGCATGGGAGGCTATCCTGACCTCATAGTTGGGCTTGCAGGACTTTATTAGACTACTTAGTTTCTTGTTTAGTTGAATCAGAAAACTCTTTTCTGTATGAGAGTTGTTCTTTTTTGTTTTGGCCATGACTTTTTTCTTTTGTTATATACCCTGTAAGGTAAGGATTCCAACGGTGTTGGCTGTTTTTTATGTTAGATCTGAGTTTACTTTTGGTAGATACAGCAGCCTCAAGGCAGCCATTTACATGTTTGAAAAGGGTTTCTTTAAATAATTCTGGATAGTTAGCTGTGTTCTTGGGGTTTGGGAGAGCCATGAGTTTTAAAAAAATGGTCACTTAATAGGATGTAGTTTCCTTTCAAATAGTTCATAACTGTTATAGATTTATTTGAATTTTTATGGGTTTATTTTTATTTCCAGAGACACAGCTTTGTGGTCCCATCTCACTAATGAGGACATGACACCAGATGGGGGTGCAAAGCACTCCTTTGTTGATGAGTACTAGGTCCAATTTGTTTTATCCTGTGGTTGGAGTGCACACTATCTATTCCAAGGTGTTTGTGTTGATAAAGTCCAGGAAACATTGTGCCTGTGAGTTAGAGGCAATGTATGTTTCCCAGTGCATATAAGGATAGTTAAAGTCTCCCATAAAAAAGGTATTTGGTTGGATGATGAGCACTTCTAGTTGGTCTAGGTAAGTGTTGTATTTGTTGCTAATGTAGATTGAGACACCTCCACTTTTAGCCACTGTTTGTGCTGTTGTTGGTCTAAATGTGTAGAAGGCACTGTAGCCATCCACTGCTGGAGTACTTTCTGCTGCTTTAAACCAAGTTTCGGTAACAGCACAGATGTCAATATTATCCAAAATGAGGAGAGCTTGTAGGGTGTGGAGTTTCTTATTTAGGCTCCTAACATCGAGCTGTAACACCTTAAGGTTGCTTTGAGTTTTTTTGTGCTATGTTGGTAGTTTTTGTAATTCTGATATTGTCTAAAGAAGGCTTCAAGGGAGTGGATAAAGTTTTAGTCAATATCTGAAAGCCCAGGATGACAGCTGCAGACTATTCTTGGCAAAACAATGTGGTCTGTTATCCATGTGCTCCCATGCTGATAGATATTGGATTCCCCTGGAATGACACCAGAAACTAAACCAATTTTTAAAATCAGTCATTTTCTGTTCACATTGTGGCATCATCTTTGGTGTAGGTAGAATGCTGCTCAAAGCAAGGCACGTGCCTATCTGTGACACATATTCAGAGAGAAATCCATAGACACTGATGCTCCATGGGCAATGGTGGTTCTGTGGATAGGGGGCCTTCCCTATCCTATGTTGCAATCTGCTGAGCACAATCAGTGCATGCAGAATGCTGCTTGTACTATGGCACTGCTGTAGTACCATAGAGGCCAGGGTTTCTGTTGACTGTGCCATAGCTAGCATACTATCATTTTGTGCAGCCAAAGCTGCCATTATCTCACTGTGTCTGCACATCTGTCCTACATGCATAACGCTATGACACTTAGCTGGTGTGCCACATGATCTGTGTCATGTGCAAATGCATGGATGTCTGATCAATGATGTTGCTGGGAACATTCATTTCCCTGCAGCAGAAGGCAGACACCCTCTGACATCTGGTCATGCACACCATCTACAAGCTTACATATACTGTGGTGCCCTGTTTCAGGTTTTTGTGGGGAACTGCCATCAGCAGTGGTCTCAACTGGGGTTTCTCAATCAATAACCTCATCCTGTTCAACATCCAGTGTCCATCCTGTATATTTCCATACAAGTTCACCTCCACATCTGAGACTACATCTGTAGCAACATTGCTGTCAACATGTTGGATGGACTGTATACACATGTCAAGGTCCTGTATGCCAGGGGCCATGATACCATGCTGAGACACATCTGATACAACATCATGATCACTGGATGGCCTGATGGAGAGTACAGATAGGTGATGTGCTAAAAGAAAATACAGACAGTACAGATTAGGACAATGTGCTTACATCACATGATGGATAACATCAAAGACATATGACATATATCTCACTGCAATGTTACAGATAATAATGACTTTACATAAGGTCCACTGTTTGTGTGTTTCACAGAATCTACATACATGGAGTACACAATAGCCAAAAAACATGGCATATGTGAGGAATACAAAGAAAACACACATCTGACAACTCTTCATGGAAAAACGGAAAGATGAAGAGGGGTGAATTTCAACTACTGTAGGGGAAAAAAGCAGCATTACTGATCACATTATTGCCACTATTAACTATGTGAACACAGTTAAAGCACACAACAGGTTTTACATAGACATACCGCTTGTTTGTGCAGTTGATGAGGTTGATGCAGTCTAGTTTAGGAATGGGAAGATGGAAGCAGTACTAATGTAGGGCAACAACAGGAGTAACAGCAATGACATATATGAAACATAGTTAATAACACACTACTGACAGGCTCCCACTGTGGACAGTGTGGGTTGTACTGTGGATTCTGTTATGTGAGAGAAAGACAACACAGTCATGTATGCAGCAAAAACATTACTGACTGAGTCACATAAGAAACACAGTAACAGGGGCTGCAGATACTCACATGATGGACACTGTGTCTGTATACCCAATGGTCCTGTTTTCAAAAATATTGACAATATCATATACCAGATGTGTACTGCACATAGATATAAGCTATGAAACCTTTGCAGTAACATACTTGATCTGTCTGGACATGAACTTGCATGGCTTGGGCCCACACTGGATTTATCTGCAGTGTGCAATATTCGGGAAATAATAATAAGACAGCAAACAGCAGTGCTCTGAAATGAGGCTGAGGCATTAATAGGTAGTAGTCGCAGTAACACAGTATAGAGACACTCAAATGCCATTCTCTGGTGTTGTCCTAACTTACATGTAGCTGTGAATATTAATACTGACAACATTATACGTGTGCGTGGACTGCCCTCTCTGTACTACAGTTGTATTAATATATTTTGTTCATCATCATCACCCTGTATGGATCTGTGTGCATTGCTCATATCTGTTGCTGTAAACCAAAAATGACACTACATGAATATGCATGCTACAGCAATATGCAATGACTGTCCCCCGGATTCTCAAAAGCTTGCATGGAGTGCAAGATCGGTGCAGGAGCTCAAGCAGGCAATATGTCTGCCGTGAGATCCAGGAACAACCTGCAGGGGAGTGCACAAGAGCTCCTGCACTAATCCTGCACGGACTAAGCCATGGTATGCAAATCACCCTATTTGCAGGTGAAATCCATGCAAATGAGGTGATTTTGCAATCCAGAAAGCTTGCAGCAATCTGTGCAAGACTAGTGCTATCTACAGAAATGTACTTGGTTAGTAACCGAGTACATTTCTTCAAAATCCAAAACGGAGCTATGACAGCTCCAAATAAAGACTACATATCATTGAGGAAGCATGCCAATGGCCAAGTATAAAGCCATTGGCATTGCAAACAATACAAAAAAATTTAAAAAATCAACTTTTTTGTTTTTTTAGCTAATTTCGGCTGTTTAAGCATAGGGCAGTGGCGCGCAAATGGGATCGGGGGGAAAATAAGAAAATAAACCTAAAATAAGCATTCTAACTAAAATCAGTATTCTGCCATGCAAATAAAATCCAAGTGCAGGCAAAAGTACACAAAACAAATCCAATAAAAACCATGAAAGGTGCACTGAAAGTGATCCAATAAAGCCACGGACGAAGGCAACCAGTACATGTAACGTTTTATTAAAGAAAAATTCACACTAAAAACACTCCATCTCCATTAACACTGTTTGAAAATCCGTTTTCGTTTCATCACACTTCATCAGATGTGGGTTAGAGTGAAAGACAGCCCTTTTATATACAATCTAACACTTATTTTTACACAGGAAAGCAAATTTGACTCAGGCGAATTAAAAAAGGTGCTAAAACCGGTAGTGAATGAGGCTAATGTCCCGTCGTCTCGAATAACCATCCAAAATTTGTTCCGCTAGTTGGTGGGAACATTTCCGTCAGTCTCCGAATGCCACAAAGAGTAGGCCATGTAATAAGGACAGCTTAGTATTACGCTAAGTAACGTTAGTGGTTGCTAAGGGGGAAGGCTCAGTGTGAGACATGTAACTATGCATTAGCAGGCAATCCTATGCAAATGAGGGGAAGGATAGTGAATCCCAGTTTTCCCCAGCATGTGAGTCAGGTCCCAACAGTGTAAGAGTATGAATAGCTGGGTGGAAGACTAGGAGGTAGGTTACATCATGAGGGGGGGTGTCAGGCATACTGTGAGCTGATTGGAGCCCTGTGGCTTGGGTATGCTCCTAGCTTAGCACAGCTAAGCTAAGGGGTGTCTCTAAACCTGCTTAGCACACTTTACAAAGTGTAAGCTGGTGTGTGTGTGCCGCGCACAGGGTTTTACAGGAAAAAAAAAATAAGTTAAACCAGGAAATAGCAGCGGTGTGCACATTTGAGCATTCTGTTTGAGCGGCACGGCCCCGGGCTTAAACAGAATGGCAACGGGAAGGGAAAACAGCAGTAGGAAGGTAATCAAGAAGTACTAGCTTAGCTGCCAGGTAAAACGTATCAGAACCAGCCAATTACACAGGCAGAAGACCAGCTCAGCCCAGAACACTACTATAAACTATGCAAACACCTACCCCTCTGGTTTTTCCCACACTCTACACCACCAGTGTAAACAAGCGGGGAACTTTTAACACTCACAATAGCAAAATGTTAGGGGCTGCAACAGCTATCATACAACTTGTGGAAGAGGCTGAGGGTGGTGAGGATGTGAATGCTGCCGAGCAACCTACAATGAGGAGACGGAGAAGAGTGTACAGACCCAGGGTAACCTACCAAGCGCTACATGAGCTGGAGATAGTGGAGCGCTATAGGGTGGACAGGGACCTCCTACAGCAAATTGTTGAGCTGTGCCGGCCATGCCTGATACACAGAACTAACAGAGGGGAACCCATCCCAATGGATACCAAGGTATGTGTAGGCTTAAGAATACTAGCTACAGGTACCTTCCAAAGGCCAACTGGGGATATGATGGAGATTTCACAGACATCAGCATCCAGGGTACTCCACGAGTTCCTGGATGCCATGTCAGCACATGTTAGTGAGCACGTATATTTCCTCAACACCCATGAGGTGTTGGCCAGCAATGTACGTCTCTTCCACCAAATGGCAGAATACCCTGAGGTAGTAGGTGCAATAGACTGCATGCACATATGCATCAAAGCATCATCCAGTGAGCTGGGTAGGGTCTACATGAACCGCAAGGGCTTCCCCTCCATCAACTGCCAGGTCTTGTGCGATGCCCGGGGCATAATAATGAATGTGTGTACTGGCTGCCCTGGAAGCTATCACGATTCCCACATCTGGCATCTGATGCAACTGTACCAGAGATTTGCCAATGGGGACATCCCACACGGTCACCTACTGGGGGATGGCGGATACCCACTGGAGCCATGGCCGATGACACCCATCAGAAATGCACACACACCCGAACAAGAACTCCATAATGAGGCACACTCACAAACAAGGATCATAATAGAGCACGTGTTTGAGATACTCAAGTCATGGTTCCAGTGCCTGGACACATCCAGTGGAGTCTTGCAGTACTCACCAACTACATGTACCCAAATTGTCCTTGTATGTGCCATATTACACAATATGATTGTGCGGAAACAGCTGCAGCAGGAACAGCATGGGGCAGGGCCACACAGCCCCCCACCATTGCCAAGGCCTGCACAGGCACAGAGTGACTCGGAGGAGGAACAACCTGAGCCTGCCCCAGTAGGCAGAAGGAGGCATGCCCAGTATGCCCTGGTCTTGACAAAGATGCAATGCATAACACATACACTGACACGGGAGGGACCCAGGGAATAACACCTCTCTCTGACTCTCATATACAGTAAAAGGGATGCCAAACATTACACTACCAGTGGCTAACCATGTGTAGGGAGTGTACTTGGTGCATCTGACAAAGGCAGCCCTGCAGCACCACCCTCAGTACTGGGACACCCACAAGGTAAGTGACTCACGCATGCCAGTCGGGGGGGGGTCACATACCCAACAACAGTCACAGCCAGCAGGACAGGTATAGGCAAACATAAACAAATGCTGTACTATGGCCTCTGAATGAGGCCCATGGGTAACCTCCCTCCAGGCCTACACAGACAGACTACAGCAGGCCAGGCAGTGGGATGTCAGTTGTGAAGGCTAGGAAGTCAGATACTAATATGTAGGTAATTAAAAGCTAAGAACTGTAGTACACTGGTATGCCTTTAGCCAGCACAATAGGTAATACTAAGACTGAAATAGAGTACCTGACATACCAGTACAATCTTAGCAAATGTGTACAAGTGTCAGTTGTGCCACCCCCATCCTACGTAGACATATAGTAACAGTCAGGTGTGCCCCACCAATCCTGTGTAGAAATGTAGATATAGTCAGGTGTGACCTCCCCCCATCCTACATAGAAATATAGTAACAGTCAGGTGTGCCCCCCCCCAATCCTGTGTAGAAACTTAGAAATAGTCAGGTGTCCCCCACTGATATGCAGAAATATAGCAACAGTCAATGCCAAATGATCGATGGATACTCTGCACCCTGCAGACACAGCATGCTACCTGTCGGTGTACAACAAAAAGGTCAGCACTGCAGTACAAACTACCTGGTCTTGATCCACACATGCAATACAGATGGCCATACTGGGCATGCTCACACACTTAGAGAAATGAAGGCAATATCAGTCAACAACATACTGAAAGGTCATACTGGGCATGCTCACACACAAACACATGAAGGCCATGTCTGCAAACACCAGTGGACAAGACATAGCTGGCAGTTGCAGTTGTTAGTGCAGACACTTGTCAGTATGCACCACTCATGCCTTGCACACACAGTGGATAGGAATACAGACATATATGTAAGGACAACACACTATACTAAGCCAAAGGTAGATGGACATAGATGTGTGGAAGAGGGTGACCATGACAAGGAGCCATCCAAGCCTGTCCCACCCAGCACACAACCAAAGGGCCCCAAACACTTGAGATGCAGATGTCACTCACTGCACATACTAGCCACCAGTACCTGTCAGCATTACAGACTATGTGGTGCACGTGCCAGATGTGCAACATGACTGTACAAGAAAGTTGTCATCTAGTAGCTGTATACACGTACCTGTGACATATGACCTTGTGTGCAGCCGCATGTGGCATGTCAACCCCTAGATGAATGGGTTATGGCCCATGCATACCGCCCTCCCCATAGCCCTACTATGACAAGCCTGCTGAGGTCATCCAATGTGAAATACACCTTTGGGAAAGCTGTAGCCCAGTAGTTTCCATGGTGCATCCCATAACTGTGTACTGCTGTAGTCTGATAAACTAGTTAGGTAGAAGTTCTAACCCCAGATGTGGCGATTGTGTGTGTGAGTGTGTGTCTGTGTGCATGTTTGACTGTGTAGAGAACAATGCTTTTTAGGCTACTCACACTCCTTACAATTCATATACTCAACTTTGGCAAGGCTGCTGATGTCACCCACCTAGAAATACACCTCTGGGAAGGTTGTAGCCCAGTAATCTCTATAGTACGTCCTGTAACTGGATACTCCTATAGTGTAATAAACTAGTTAGGTAAGAGTTCTAACCCCAAACTTGCCAACTGTGTGCGTGCGTTTCTGTGCATGTCTGACTGTGTAGAGAGCAATGTTTTTTAGGGTACTCAAACTCCTTACAATTCATATGCCCAACTTTGTCAAGGCTGCTGATGTCACCCACCTAAAAATACATCTCTGGGAAGGTTGTAGCCCAGTAATCTCCATCGCATGTCCTGTAACTGTGTACTGCTTTAGTTTGATAAAGTAGTTAGGTAAGAGTTCTAACCCCAGACTTGGCAACTGTGTTTGTGCGCTTGTCTGTCTGACTGTGTAGAGGGCAATGCTTTTTAGGGTACTCACACTCCTTATAATTCATATACTGAACTTTGGCAAGGCTGCTGATGTCACCCACCTAGAAATACACCTCTAGGAAGACTTTAGCCCAGTGATCTCTGTAGCACGTCCTGTAAGTGTGTACTGCTGTAGTGTGATGTGGTAGGGTTCCATTCCCTCCCATTGCAGTTCTTGATGTTTTGTGCGTGTTTCAATGTCTGCGTACGGAGTCATGCATTATAGGCTAGTCACACTCAGTACATTCCAAATGGCCTACTTTGGCAATCCTGCTGATGTCATTCATTGTGAAATACACCTTTGGGGAAAGAGTTCTCTAGTAATCCCGTGTTGCATCCTATAACAGCTCCATGCCATAGTGTGATATAGGCCTCTGTTAGGGGTTCTATACCTACACATGTCGGTTGTGGATATTTTGTGTGTGTGTGTCACTGTCTATGTAGGGAGCAATGCATTTTAGGCTAGTCACACTCAGCACATTTCAAATGCCCTACTTTGGCAATCCTGTTGATGTCATTCACTGGGAAATACACCTTTGGGGAAGGAGTTCTCTAGTAATCCCCATGGTGCATACTATAACAGCTCCAGGCTGTAGTGTGCTATAGACCTCTTTTAGGGGTTCTATACCCACACGTGTCAGTTGTGGATGTTTTGTGTGTGTGTCACTCTCTGTGTAGGGAGCAATGCATTTTAGGGTAGTCACACACAGTACATTTTAAATGCCCTACTTTGGCAATCCTGTTGATGTCATTCACTGGGAAATACATCTTTGGGGAAGGAGTTCTCTAGTAATCCCCATGGTGTGTACTATAACAGTTCCATGCTGTAGTGTGCTGTAGACCTCTGTTAGGGGTTCTATACCCACACATGTCAGTTGTGTATGCTTTGTGTGTGTGTCACTCTCTGTGTAGGGAGCAATGCATTTTAGGGTAGTCACACACAGTACATTTTAAATGCCCTACTTTGGCAATCCTGCTGATGTCATTCATTGTGAAATACACCTTTGGGGAAAAAGCACTCCAGTAATGTCCGTGGAGCAAACTATAACTACGTAGTGCTGTAGTGTAATAATCTAGTTAGATAGGGGCTCTGTTCCCAGACATGACAGGTGTGCGTGTGCATGTGTGTGTTTGTAACTTGTATCCTCTATCCTCTGTAGAGGTGGGTGTGAGTGTGTGACACCTGTGGCCAATGTGGAGTGGGCTTTGCATATTTTGTATATGGTGGCCCTACTATATATCACAATGTCCACCATACAGGGATAACAGATGTGAAATAGCTGAGAGGCTGGGGTGCAAAGCCATACCCATACATGTGACATCAAGGCCAGGCAATCACAGTTAGCAACCCCAGTATTACCCAGAGCGACTCTCAACCCATGTCTCATACATGCACACACACATGCCAATATGTGGGTAGTACACTGCATATTGGCCACTGATAGTAACTATGGAGTGATAGCAGTGGGCTACAGAGGGCATGTCACCCCGTCCATCTGTCCAATATGCACGTACATGCAGACAGTGTACTTCCCCCATGTTCCCCAATGGACACCTGCACCACCTATGGTGCCATCACATGTAACCCACAATGAACATACCATGCCTGACAACGTGCCCTGTATGGACAGATGCCGCTGACACCAGGAAATGCTATTAGAATGCTATCAATGTAGGTGCAGGGTAAACCTGCTGGCCATTACCAGTTCCCGCCACAGGTGGGCAAAACTGGCACATCTGAGGATAATTTGTGTTCACAACATGGACCGGACACCCCAGGTACAGTTCCACATGTCACTATACATGCATGCGGGAGGTGTGCACATCCCAGACACCGTCCATGTCATGGACTAAGGAACACATACATGGCAAGCGATGCACAGCATTTGCCACATATAATAGTCACCCAGGTGACTGGATGGGGGATACAATACTCACCTGTGTGGACAAATGCAGAAACTACAGCCCTGAGCCACAATGCAGACCATTGTCATGTGGCCTGATGCCAAGGTATACCCATCGCCTACCCTTGTATAGCGTGCTGGCACAGTCGACCACCACACACCTGTGCAGATATGCACCAGTGCATGTCAGTACTGGCACCCTGTGTGTTTGTGTGTTGTATGGTGCGTATGTTCACATCCACACTCACTACAACCCCCATGGGCATACTGAAGCACGCTGTCTGATCTCAGGCACTTCCTCATACCCTTTGGCCATACAACCTCCATATGACCCATGTGGTGCATGTGATACCTGCACAGTGATGTGTTGTGGCAATCCCACTACTGATGAGCTGTACTCCTGGCCCTGCCAAGTGTGTCAATGTGTGAGTGTCCCTGTGAGAGTGTGGCTGTGTTGACGCTGTCCCCTGTTCATGCTGACAAGCATGTGTACATCACCTACCATATAGCTACTGTATCCCTGTTGCAGATGTCACTCACCATCACATATATGTTCTGAGTGCTCCACAACAGGTAACCCATGTGGTGCATCCAATAACTGCATCGAACTGTGATAACCTGTACTGGTAGACGTGTGACACAAACATGCTTCAGTTTTACTCTCCCACCCCTCCCTGAAATGTCATGTTGCCTCTGTCTGCCTCTCCCACTCCCCCCTCTGGTGGATGTGGAGACCTACATCTGCTTTGCTTAGGCAGCAGCATGTGTATTTTAAGTGATGCTCATGATCAGGTGATGGCCTCTGCATGAATTTCAGCCCCCCCCCCTAGCTTATTGGATGTGATAACATTCCCATAGCCAATTGCATGGAAACACACTCCACTGTCTGGGAACATCATGGTGGTGTTGGCCCTTTTCATTCACTGTGAGCAGGAACTAGATCTGCCATTTGGCAAACATCATCTCAGATGGGCTGGGGATTTGCCTCTAACAATATACACTGTGGAAAGAGGGCGACAAACAGGAGGTGGATGTGCCTGACCTGACTACAGACTGTAAGTGCTGCTATACTGCATTTGGAGTAATGTTGGTTTCACAGTATTTGTGTGGATATGGCTGTCGTACATGTGTCAATACCTGCCATGTCAGTTCCATGTTTATGAGTTATCCCCATCTGCAGGGTCATCTGCAGGCCGGGCAGTGTTGTGCCTTTGGTTTCATGTATTACCCACAAAACATCTATCTGTGGACTGCAGAAGGTAGTCTGAGGATTGCAGTCTGTAGATGGTGAAAGCCATGATAGTTACTGATGTCATATCCCTCATAGGACATATGTTACAACAAACCCTGTTACAACAGTAAATGTATGAGGTTATCACAGCAACATGTCAATATTGGCCCTGTGTATGTGCCTCCAGACACAACCCTGTCAACCTTTGTACATATGTCATGTGAAGTTGTGCATAAGTGCTGTACACCATAATTAGTGTCATCATATCTGATAACAAGCCAGTGATATATCCGACTGCTACACATGTTATGTACAGTAGGGGTTATATTTCATGACATAACCTGGACATTCTGTGGATGTTTGTACAGTACTGAGATCTGTGTATTTATGGTGAATGTCAACAGTGTGTGTATGGTTAATATGTACTTTAGCCTGTGTACAGACTGTGGTAGATGTCATTGTTCTAGTTCCCCTCCTATTTGATGTTACATGCTGCTCCACTGTATGGTACTGTATTGGGTACATGTTTGTAGGGCCATACACACAGATGTCCCATACCACAGACAGCCATCAGACCAAACTGCGTAGGAGCCCAGTATATGTAGGGTCAGTCTGTGAGTGGCACATATGAGTATGGTGTAGAACAGATAGTCCATATACTGTAATATTATGCTAGCTTACCATATGTGGCTGTGGCTGTGCTCACACTGGTTTCGGTTATGCACTTTCACACAGGTGTATCTTACCCTGTGCTGTGACATGCCTGTTGAGCCTGCTATATATGCAGGTACATGTGCATTCCCCCATAGGAGATGTAGGCCAGTGTTGAGCCAGTCTGCCTGTAGCCTGCACAGTGCATTGTTACATGCCTAGCAGCTTAGTGTACTTACCCAGTGAGATGTCATGTGCAGATACTTGCCAGATGTAGTGCTGCCAGGCCTCCCTTAAATGTCATGTATGTCAGACAGAGCAGTGGGATGCTGTACAGATGTATATCAATATCTAGTAGGTAGTATGTGGCCATGGCACCCCTGTACCAGCGGTAATTATTGTGTCAGGCCAGATAGGGGTGTGTGAATTCATAACCTATGGTGGCAAATGTATACCAGTCGCTATGTGTTATACCCATCTACAAGGCTGTCTACATCCATATTGTCAGGCGTGGTACACATGTTTTGCACTAAGGGCTTATGTGTATACCTCTGGACTGTACAGAGTGTGTCAGAGTTTCCACATATATTGGCCAATATCTCTGTTGCAGTCCACAGGGGCATTACGTGCCAGCAGTGGTACTTTATAATGATGTCCTTAGGAGGTCTGTCAGTGGCCAATGGCACATATGTTATAAGCAGATGTGACCTTCCACACAGACCATGTCTGTGAAGAAAACCCAATGAAAGTAGCAATAGTCTACTGATATACTTGCTATACATACCTGACATCCTGTTGCACTATGACTTTGGGACTATAGGGGCTGGGGTAGGGCTACACTTCATGTCAAGGACATATGGTGGAAATATATGTACATGTACTTATCCAGATAGCCATATATATATATATATATATATATATATATATATATATATATATATATATATATATAAAATTACACGTGTAGTGCTTCCAATTAACACTGTCATGGCAGCCACCCACTATAAATCCCCACATCATGTGGGCGTGGTTCCTTTACATTTCCTGTATGATGGACATCCCTCCTGTGTGTGGGCATCACTGTTACTGACAGAAGGTAGCAATGCCTCTTACAGGAGAACCGGCACACTAAGGAAGCCACATATTTAAATAGGAAGAAAAATAGGCTCTCTTTATAGGATCAAACCCTTCCTCACTCCTGCAACTAGAATAACTATTGCCCGCACCCATTTAATCTCTACCCTTCTTTATGCCTCACCCAGATTTACCAATCTGTCAAAAAAATAACCTTGAAAAACTAGAAAACTCCTACAATAGCATAGCCAGGTTTGCCACAGGTAACCCATACAGAACTCACCACTGTTTTAATCTAAAGCATCTAGGGTGGCTTGAATTACAGTAGCAGCTGAAATTTAATCAACTGGCCATCGCCCATAAAATACTTTATCAGCCTGCCAAAAACACCCATCCTATCTAACCTTATCCACCCCTATTATAACCTGAAGTCCCTAAGATCTTCACAAAAACTTCTAGTATATATAAATAAATCAAACAATAGAGCTGGAGACTCTCTCTTCTCTAATACTGTTGGAAAAACCTGGAACCTGCTTCCCTCCAAACCTTCCACACTTCCCTCTATTACTCTGTTTAAAAATAAACTTAAGCTCTTCCTGAAAACACATTGGATGTGCCCCTGACTGACCAACTTACTCTTATTACTTGATTCAGCCTTACCTTCTCATCTCTGAAATAATTTCATTTTAACAACTACTATTCTTCCTCTCCATCATAGTCTTACTTATTACTGTATTCTCAAAAAAGTGACACGTATTTCTACTAGATGTATTACTCAACTGCTTCTCCATTTCACTTTCCTTTATCTTCCTTTCTTATCTACATTTATACTATACTTTTTTTAGCTATTATTCTTTCTCAGCATTTAATTGTAACTTCATTAGTAATTGTACTAAGTCTGATCAAATATATTGTAGTTTTTTTTATATATACTTTATAAATTTGTGACCTCTTAAAATTTCTGTTTTCTTTACGGTGAATGTATTTTCATTCCAAATATGTACTTCTGTAGATGTGAACTTTATTTGAAATGTGTGGAGCTTTTCTCCCCGGGCCTCTACTGAAAATGGACATATATCCAGCTAGACTAGCCCAGTCAACAAATGTAAAATAAAAATAAAAAATATTTGTAGGAGGATCAGGAACTACAGACAGACTGCAAGTAGAGTTGCGTTATGCTTTGTATAGTACTGGTGTTACAGGGTGTGTGTGTGTGTACATACTAGTTTACCTTAGAATGCAGTCTGTCTGCATAGCTCACAACTGTAGGCCTGTACACTTGCTGGCCAGAGGTATGCCTATCATGTTTTGTCTGTCCACCACTCAGGTCTTGTGTCAGATATTACACTGGCAGTGTGTGTGTTGAGTGCTATCGGTACATGGCTACATCTATTTCTGTTTCTAACCTCAATTCCCTGACTAAGAGTGTGTTGCAGACTATCCTGTAACACCAGCAACTTGCTTAGTGTATGGCAACAATTGTCCACATATGTGCCTGTGCTCCAGCCTCTTTCCTCCACCTACATACCAAGCTTTGCACATATGTCATGCTGTTGGGGGTTGTTCTGTAGTGGGCTGTGAGTATATCACACTGCCATTGCTGCCATCAATCCACTGCTGTTGTATCCCCCATACATACAGTGGGGCTGGGGCCATATATGTGTGGGCGTCACCTATACAATACGTGTGCCCTTATACACTCCAGAGGCCAGTGTATGTAACAGTGGTATATGGACCTGTATTATTGAATCTAGGGGGGAGCACCATAAATGACCTAGGCTGTTACAAAATGTGGGGGTATCAGGGGTGAGCTGCCTTAAGGTATCTGGATGTTCAGTACCATATATTTCACTTATATTTACATTACTTACATGAACTGGGTTAATGCAAGCCTACTGCCTCCTGCCATACAGACTGTTCTGTTTGTTGGTGTGCTCGTGATGGTGTCAGTCATGCCTTGTTATGTAACAGTTACAACCCATGTGGTCACATGATGTCTTTACCACCTACTGACTTTGTACAGAGTGTAGATAGAGGCTGCCGAACTATTCACCTGCATTACATACTGTTGATTGTTTGGTATCCTGTGGCCTGGTTTGTCTTCACTATTGTACAATTTGAAGGGCTTGGCCTGGACAGCAACAGTTGTGAACCTTTCCAGACTACTGTATTAGTGTTTATATAGTTGTCAGTGTCTGAACAGCTATATGACATGACATATAGACTTGTAATAGTACACGATTAAAGGTTTTCCATTTCTGCAAACCTGTGTGTGGTGTGTTTCCTATGATCTCTCTGTGGGTATATGTTGCAGGCAATGATTGTCATTTGTATAGGTGGCCCTTACAGTGTCCAGTTGTTTAGGTGTTAACTGTAAGCGCAGTGGCTGTTCCATATTGTGTGCATCGCATCTTCTACATATGTATCTTACTGTACATATAGCTGTGTGTGTATGTGTGTGTATATCTGTATCTGCATATCTGTGTCTGTGTATCTGTATCCTGGGGATGTTGATGGCTTCCACATATTACATTTCCTATGGGAGGCAGACTGCACTGCATGATATGTTACCAATACCAGCCTGACATCATACAGGTGGGATGTAGTACTGGTAACATCTTGTGCCCATGTCGTGTCAGGTCCTGGTTATGGGATCTGCAACACTTGGTAATGTATTGCAGGGCGGATGTGTTTGGCTGTGGGGGGGGGTGCCTATTTGTGCAAGGCGTATAGTGTGTGGGGCCTCCCAACCCCATTAACGGTGCATGTGGACATATGTGTGTTTGTTAATCTGCCATTGCTATCTACAGATGTGTGGCCATATATATATATATATATATATATATATATATATATATATATATATATATATATATATATATATACTGACATATCTATAACTTATATATATGCTAACATATATATAACTATGTCCATATATACCTACATAGATATATATCTGCGTACACATATGTAACTTGCTGTGTATATGTAGACATATAGGTGTAGACACATATATGTGTCGATGTAGGCATTTGCATGTATATATGTTCATATATATGTATATAGTTTTAGAAATATATATATATATCTACATATATAGATATGTTGTATCTGTTTAGATATTAATATATTTACACAGACATACATCTAAATGTTGGTATACATTCTCTGTACTGTTGCATGATTGGACTGGATGATATTTTTCTGAAAACATCAGGTTTGCTTGTGTCTGACATGGTGTAGTGGTAAATCTCTTTGTGCATGGTCTGCAGGGTCCTGGGTTTGAGCCTTGTGGGAACTGTTCATTTTGTTGCTTGGCAGAACACCGGCCATTGGATACAGAGTGATTAAGGCACTTTAAAGCAGTTGTAAGTGGGTTTGCGCAATGGTAAGCACTGCTAACTTCTGGTTACAGTGTCTTACACTCAGCTTTTATATTACTTAACCTGTGTAGGCAGTGCTTACCCCTGAGCAAACAGGCTTAAACCCGCTTACTGTTGCTTACAAGTGCTTAGTGCTGCTTATTCCCATGCTAATTTATTTAAAAGAAAAGAAAAAAGGGTTGATAGGAAAGTGGTGAAAAGGGGCACAAAGAGGTAAAGATAGTGGGGAAATAGCTAGGGATGTGCAGGAAGGGTGTAGGGATGGTCCATAGCTGCTCATTTCTTCTACAACAACAGCTGTGCATATATACTGAATTTGGAGGTAGATTTGGACACTCAAACCCCTGGGAGAGGGGTGAGGACAACATAAATTAGTTGTGATGCCAATTTGACCAGATTACATGTGTCCAGTGGACACATGTGCGAAATGGACAGCTATGTATGGGCCAAGATCTTTTTTGTGGGGACAGATTGCCCTTTTTTTTTAGGTGAGAGTGGGATGTTGGGGAGGGGTAGTAGGTATATTTGAGGAGGTAAGTTGGGTAGGTTAATAGACAAAAAAAACAAGACGCATACAGGGGTGGTATATGACACATGTGGGGGTAAACACCTTGGATGGGGAGGGGTGTTTGGAAGTCGCAAGCCCATGAGCCCCCAAATGGAAACAGTGGGACTGAGGTCCCCACCCATGGGCAGTCACCATTGCACCTTCACGGCCCCAAAGGTGGCCATGCTGGGGGCTGGGTAGCAGAGGCAGTCTCACCCTCTAACTGCGCCACTCAGCCCTCAAGCTGGCATAGCTGGTCAAGAAATGCCCTATCGATCTCCCAACGCACCACGGCTCGGACCTGATGATGGGTGACTGGTTCCTCTCTGCCCCAGATCCCAGGGGGGCTGAGCCCCATCCCCTGTGGCAGTTCCACCCAAAGGCGGTGCAGGGCCTATGGAGGAGGAGGTCCCAAGCTGGGCCCCAAACATGCTGGTGCCCAGTGCCATGGCCAGGTGAGGTGGGACAGGTGGGTCCGCTGGGACCGGCCTTCCCATACGAGCTATGGTGTTGCAGTTTACAGACAGATATTGGTTAGTAATAGTCAACAGCATTCAGGATTAGTTATAACAGCATGCATAAGTATACCCATTAACCCAAGACACCAAATTTAAACCAGTTGCATAGCAAGCAGAACACATGCATATATGGAACAGCAGTGGCCATTACAACAGCATGTGTTCTGCTCGCTATGCAACTGGTTTAAATTTGGTGTCTTGGGTTAATGAGTATACCTATACATGCTGTTATAACAAATCCTGAACGCTGTTGACTATTAGTTATAACAGCATTAGTTATAACAGCATGCATAGGTATACCCATTAACCCAAGACATCAAATTTAAACCAGTTGATAGTGAGCAGAACACATGCATATATGGAACAGCAGTGGCCATTACAGCAGCATGCAGGTTTTATTGATGGCAACAGGCCACCAATATGGGTGTATTTTAGCATCCAGTCCAAACACAGATGCAAGTGGAACCCTTGCGCAGCAATATAAACCAAAATCCAGAGAAAACAAGCCAGCAAGTGTAGAAAGTGCAAAATTCAATGGTTTATTGAAAGACAAGGGAAAAATCCCCTGAATAACACATCAATAGTAGATCCAATGGTTTATTGAAACACAAGGGAAAAATCCCCTGAATAACACATCAATAGTAGATCCAAACCGGTTTTGGCTTCACAGAGCCTTCTTCAGTGGATAACAAACATTCAAAATGTTCACAACCCAGTGTCAATCTATATATAACTGGGTAAATGACCTAAGAACCAATCAAAACAGATATTTAATAATTAAAATTGGTCATTAAGACCAGGTGGGAATAGAGCTCCAAGTTTGACTATCCATTTCTTTTCTTTAAAATTTAGCATGGCACATGCATACAACCAAATGTGGATATTTATGAACCAACAGGACACACGTCCCAACATAAGTTTGGAGAGTAAACATACCCATTGAGGTGTATAATTGGGTTATTGTTGCACATATGATGGGGGCAAGAGAGAGACTTCAGTTAACAACTGATATATCCCTGTAGTTGTCACAACTTTCTTAGTCACGGCAGTGATCTGTCCCTTACATGTATTATTACACTACCCATTGGCTTTACTTTGTACAATGGTATGTTTGTAGATTAGTATATACGTGGACTGTGTCTAACGTATAGTTCACACCTTTTACCTGTTATAGCTGTTGAGAAGATCTTTGTTAACACTACCTGACAATTTCTACACATACTCCCAGATTCCATGTTGATGGTATACACATACCCCTCAATCTGTTATTGCACACACTCTGCTTGAGGCTTGACAGGATACAGGTGTTAATGCGACATATTATGAGAATTGCTCTCATACACCTTGGGTGTGATGCTACAATGACAGGTTTGTTTTCATATACATTCTCTGACTATGTACAGGTTTGACTGTCAGTTATATGCTATTACAGGCTGCCTACATTTCTTGGATCATGACACTGATTTCTCAGGGGAACAGGGGAAGAGGCAGCAAATTTGGGCCATTTATCTGCACATGCTGGGCAGATCGGAAGAGTTGAGGGTTATGAATATGCATACAGCTTACTATCTGATCATTCTGACATAGTCTGTACAGTTGATGGTTATGAATATGCATACAGCTTACTATCTGATCATTCTAACAAAGTCTGTACAGTTGTTGGGTCTAATTATGCATACAGCTTTCTATCTGAATATTCTCACAAATGTTGTACAGCTGTGGGGTATAATTATGTATATGACTTACTACCACTCCCTGCTGATTTAATCCCTGCTGTGTGTGGTAAAACTATTACAGTTAACATCACAGTAGACTGTGCTATGAGCGAATTGGTATAAAGCTTTCAAATGTTTTCTCTCTAAGTCTCCCTCAGTTGTACAGTATGACTAACCTCTTGTTATACAGGACTTCCTACACATTTTGTCTGCATACCACAGTGTGGGTAACACTGCTTAATACTACAGTACTATTTATAGCATGCACCACTACAACATATTAAATCAGAGTATACACAGACACTCCAGGGATTATACCTTTATTCACAGGATATGACAGTTCATGCAAGATTATTACTAACCTGCCTCACGACGCAGCCTTTACAGCCTAGCGACATGGGCTTGCTGGTTCAAAGGCCGCTCATCTGCAGCTGTCAGAGAAATACAGTGACATTTAGCCATACCTATCCATAGTATACACAAGCTAGGCAATTATTATATACTTAGTGGAATGGGTACTTACTCTCTACTGGGGCATCAGCCATCTGCCTGCACTTCTGGATCCACTGTTCCAGTAGATCCCCCTACGCCACTTCAGGTCAGCATGGTGATGCCTGACCTGCTCACCACTCCTGTGAATACCTGTGGCACTAGTGAGGTCATGGGCGAGACTGCCACAGGCCTCCGCTTTATACTGGGAGCCCTGGTAATGGCCCTGCAGGAGTCTCTGCTCATGGTGTTTGACCAGGAGCCACTCCATGTATTTCAGCTCATTAATGCCTCAGCGCTGTGCTCTGAATCGAGTGCCTTCACCTACTCCAGCCATTCTGCCTACAGTAGGGAGCTGCAACCAGTTATGGGGATTATTGGCATCTGTGGGGTTTAAATACACCCGATTTCCAACACTTTCCCATGATTGGACGGTTTTGAAAAGGCTAAGCTATGGGCACACCTGCTTACCTAATGTTGGCATTGCTTAAAGGGGCATACCACTGGGCAGATTGAATTAGCCGGCCTACACATTGCTTACACGACATAAGCCGACCTGTGCAATTCTTAGCATTGCTTAATATGTAATTAGCATTATATTGTCCTTTTGACATTTATTTATAATTTGTTACATGTTATATCTCTGTCTGGTATCTGTGATTCATGTGTACGTACACTGGATGGGGTCCTGGGGACTTCAACACTTTATTACAATAACGCCTGACATCTGGCCTTACTGCAATATTCCAGTTCACATATTTATGTTATGTAGCAGGTTATACAACATCACACTGTATATAGATTCAGTTCACATGTTCGGTTTGATTTTCCTATGGTGAGGATTTGTTTGCTGAAACCTCATTTGTATGTATTGTTATGATAGCTTAGTGGTTAACTACTGTGACTGTAATGTACAGGATCCTGAACTCAAGCCTTACAGAAGCTGTTTATTTTGTTGCTGGGCAGAACATGGGCCATTGGGTACAGAGTGATTAAGGCACTTTGAAGCAGTTGTAAGTGGGTGTGTGCGGGTTTGCGGTTACAATTTCTTACACTAAATTAGCTTCTACTTTGCTTAATCTGTGTAGCCAATGCTTACCCCCATGCAAACACACTTAAACACGCTTACTAGTGCTTATATATGTTTACTACTGCTTATTTGTACTTAAACCTGCTTACTAGTGCCTTATTCATTATGACACTGACACTTCACATGTGCATTTAATGCAGTACTCCAGTTCACATTTAAATGTTATTCAGTAGGTTATACAGCAAAAAAATGTTCATATACAGATTTCACTTGGAAAATGGAATGTGCTGCAGTGGGACTCAAACCAGGAATGCCTGTGCATTAGGTGGATGCTTTGCCCACTATACTATTACTGTGCTGCTTCATTTGCATATATCTTCCTTGTTATCCTCTTCAGCCTTTTAAGCTGCTTTAACCGTAGCTAAGTGATGGGCACACCTGCGTACCAATGGTTAGCTGTACTGGGATTTAAAAAAAAATTAAAGGGTTTTCTTCAGTTTATTTATATGTACTGTTTCTGTTCTACACATGGGGGACTGTTGGTGGGGATATGCGGACACCTATGAGCGGCTTCGCTCATTTATTTCCACTTTCTGCTGTTCTACATTGCATGTTTATTCTGAGAGCTGTGCTCTCAGACACGCCCCCTGCACTCATACACACTCCGTGTAAGCCTAGGAGGTCGGGCAACGTGCCTTCATTGTTATACATGGTGTGCTGCCATCCTCCTCCTGCACGGGCACTTCCATGCAGGACTCAGCTAGTCCTGCATGGAAGATTAGTGAATCCAGGGGTGTCTCTAAACTCAGGCATCTCATGGAAAGAAAGACATATTTGTTTGACCTGGAACTCCAGCTTCAATCACACCCTGGGTTTTGCATGACTCCCCTCTCACTGTATGCAGTGAGGCCAGAAATATTGGGCTGCCATTGGCGGAACAATGGTTGTCCACCACCAGTGGTATCCGATGATATCTCATATAATCTTAACCTGTTGGCTGCAGGATAGATCATGTCTGAGCAGCATCATCTACAGGCATCATGGTATCTGTTGGGACTTCCAATTGCATTTATCGTGTTGGTGAGTTCGGTCTACATTTCATGTCTCCAAAATGTATCACCAGAATGGCTAAGGAATCTCTGTCCATATTGTCAGAAAGCATCATGATTTAATTTTCCTGTAGGGAGATATTATCACTCCTACTAGGATGGTTGCCCATCTGAAGGACTGTGATATGCACATAATAATATTCTTGTATGAGCCCATTTATGCAGATGATTCTATGGGCAGTGTATGGCAACATAAATAGTATGCATTCCTGTGCAATAGAAAGGGCTGTATAACACTGCCTGTGACAAATACTAACCTACCATATAGAAAGTTACAACATTGTCTTCATACATAACAGCTGTAAAACAAACATAGCTTGTCACATTGTTTGAGTCTGTGTGTGGGATTAGAACTCCTCACAGCATATATATGTTGAATGGAGGTCCAAAGACAATAACATAATGCCAAAAAAGTCTGCCTGCATTCTATGTTAAAATGCTACTCAAACTAACAACCGAACAGCATACAGAAAACATCAGAAAATATCAAGATCAGTAGGCAGGCCACAGACATTACGTATCATTTTGTATATTGAACCATTAGTAGGCAGGCCACAGACATTGCGTATCATTTTGTATATTGAACCAGTAGTAGGCAGGCCACAGACATTACGTATCATTTTGTATATTGAACCAGTAGTAGGCAGGCCACAGACATTGCGTATCATTTTGTATATTGAACCAGTAGTAGGCAGGCCACAGACATTACATATCATTTTGTATATTGAACCAGTAGTGATAAGACCTTTGCTAAGAAGCATCATTGAAGAAATAGACTTAACAGCAATAGCACATATTTTTAACACTTTTGTTAAGAAACACGAATTAAGAAATATCTGTAATATCAACATAACACAGCACATAGGAATAGTGTCAGAATCTGTAAGTTTCTGTAATTACACCACAGAGTGCAAGAGATTGCCAGTAAGAAGTTTTGGTTGATCCATAAATCTGACTTTATATACTGTTCACATTTGCAATGTAATTATGTCTATACAACTGCATATGGGAATGAAATCAATTGATTAAAACAGCAACACCTGTATGCAGAAAGGTCAAGCAAACACCAGCCCAGTAACTTACAAGTTCTGCTAAAGCTCATATTTTGAGCAAAAATTAATTTAAACAGGTACCTTTGAGAATGACTGACCGTAACAGATGTAATAATCAGCAAAACAGAAATGCTACCAATTGCCAATGTACCTCTGACTCCGAATCACAGAAACAAAGTGCACTTAATGAGCACCCAGCTTTAAGTACCCTTTGAGCTATACATAATTAATGAGGTTAATTAAAATTCTAGGTTTTGGAATCTCATTTGCAGACCTGCACTTAAACTGGCTACATCTGGTATAACATCCAGGTGTACTGCATAAATGCCCAGTGGGTACTGACCCCATGTGTTTCATGTGCCAGTTCTCTTCTGATGATCTGACTACATGACATCAGTGCCACTTTCAAATAATGATTATGATGTTTATAGATCAGACTATTGCTAAATGCAAACCGAATGTGACCTCAGTGAAAATTTCTCTGTTTCTATATTTTTCCTCCCTTGGAGGATCATGATAGCTACATTGAAGATGCCAAGATGTGTCCATATGCCCAACTGGACTGAGGAGGAGACCGCCCAGATGTAAATCATGTACAGTGGAGTGGAGTATCACATGAGAGCTAGTCCTAGGGTTGCCACCTTTCGTTGTGGCTAAAACTGGAATAAAGCCACACTCCTTGCAACATCAGTAACCCCGCCCATCCCACCCCTCTCCCGTCCATATTCCACCCATTTTGTGATGTCACTATTATATCACTTGTTGGGGAACACCCACTTTTTCTGTTCCTGCTGCCTGTTTTTGGCTGATTTACCATGCTTTTCTGTAAAAAAGCATAGCAATTCAGCCGATTTACAAACACTGATAGTCTGTTTCCTTTTTTTTGAAAAAGAATACCAGAGTTTGTACAGTATTTTCTGGCCTACCGGAGAATCAGTTTCATTTTTGGATAGTTCAGAAAAAAACAAAGGGGTGGCAACCCTAGCTAGTCTAAGGGACTTTGAGAGGATAGGCAAATGGAAGCAGATTGCAAGGGAATACCAAAGACATACAGGGATCTACCGTACTGGAATGCAGACACACCACCGCTATGATGACCTACTTTCAGAGTGACATGGAGGAGTTTCGCCAGAGGGTCACCAAGGTGTAAATACAGCCTGTGGATCCCTACAGTAAGTGTGACTATCCTATGAATACCTGAACTTTCGTACTCAAATTACAGATATATCTGTGTCCCATATGTACATATATAAATGTATATATATATATATATATATATATATATATATATATATATATATAGTCGACAAGCCATTTGATCGACACTCAGTTGGTCGACAGTTCATTTGGTCGACAAGCAGATTTGCCCCTCTCCCCAATGTTGTGCGACCCTGGAGTTGATATATATAGTTGGGGGGGGTGGGGGGCGAAGCCCACCACATAAAACTGCTTGTCGACCAAATGAACTGTCGACCAAATGAGTGTCGATCAAATGGCTTGTCGACTATCTCAGGTAGATCCATATAAATATATATATATAAATATATATATATATATATATATATATATATATATATATATATATATAGATATATATATATATATATATATATATATATATATATATATATATATATATATATATATATATATATATATCTCTATCTATATCTATATATATATATATATATATATATATATATATATATATATATATATATATATATATATATATATATATATTACAGACAGATTTTTTTGGAACCACTAGCTAGCTGTTGTGATAATTATCTCATGGGGATAATTAATTGGATATGTTAACTACTGTCTTTATTAAGTGTTTGGTTTGATTTCCTTGCTGTTCATGTTTTCAGTAATGCTTTCAATAGCCATTATTTTGACCTGTGTAGATGTACATATGTTTTACAACATATAACAAAATAATTTCACATATCCACTAACCACTGGCTCGTACAGCATCTAGGCCACCTGTGACTGTCCACTTTGTAGTTTTCTGGAATAAAAACTCGTACATAAATTCTTTAATTCATTCCTCTTAATAAAGTAAACATGCTTAATACAGTTATGTTTATTTAAGCCAAAAGGAATGTCTGTCCGACTGCTTACACATTTCTTATCAATTATGTGTTGATAGCTGTTATTTCTTTACAATAAAATGTCCAATAAGTGTTTGCATTTTCTGTATTCATCTGTTCTCCTCAGGAATTCGAATAAATACATGGAGTACCTGTTTGTTAAAATGAAGGTCCTGTTTCTTGCTAGCTCTGCCTGTAAGGAAACCGGCCAACATTCCTACATTTTGGTATGCCATGGGTTTCATTCCATGTAGGGGAAGCATATCTGAAATTGTTTTCTTCATTTAGTTCACCTGTTGCATTTCTTTAGACAAGCATATTCCACTAACTGATATTAATTTGTATATTGTGCATAGTTATGGATAACTGAGTTAGTTGTGAAATTCCCATGAATAATGCCTGTAATCTGTGACATTCTGCTAACATCAGCTTTTTTAACACCAGGGGTATTAAAGCAGTACCAGTTTGTTTAACACAAACATGTGTTGGCTGTTATCCAGGTCTATAAAGAAATCAGCCAGCATGCTTACCTTTTGGCATGCTGTCGGTTCCAATCCACATGCGGGTGCTATATCTGAAATTGTTAACTTGGTTTAATTCACCCATAGCATTTCTTTAAAGAAGCATATTCCACTTACTGGTATTACTTTATATTTTGTGCATTGTTACAAATAACTTGGTTATCAAATTCCTACAAACATATTCATAATCAGTAATGGTCTGTTAACATCAGCTTTTTAACCGCAGGGTTAGTAAAGCTTGCCACAGACTATTATATGCCTGACCAATGCTTTTGTGAACATTGTATAATTTCTAAAAGTGCTATCAGGTTCTGTTTTATCATTAATTATTACATTCAGTTCAAGGACAACATCATCCTCATCTTTTGAGGGAGTGGAGTGGTCAGACTCACAGCTGGCACTCAGAACAGGGAAGATGTATTTGCTTAGTGATGTGCACTTTGCCAAGGAATATCATGATCCTTACATATACCTTGCTGTGTCCCTTATGTCCATCAACTTGTATGGGTCTGGTAACAGAAGTTCTAGGATACATGACACTGTCCCACTGTCTGAGGAATGAATGTTTTCCATGACTGTTAATGTTTCTGAACACAGTGCTGACATGAATACAGTTTTGCTACCTAATTATCTACATGACCAGCACATGTTCATATTTTGAAATCCTAAGCCAAGATCTATATTAGACTATCCAGGTGAGTGATAAAACCAAGCCTTTTCACTTCCTTCATAACATGCACTTTTAGTTAAGCTGGATTAGCTAGGCAGGTAGTTGTTAAGATTAGAGTTTGGCTGTTCATTGCAGCTAGAGGTTTGAATCTCATGTTTTCCATTCTGTGTTCAAAGATATTAAAACTCTATGTAACACTAAAAAATGTGTACAGTGATTATTTAACATTCTTCATGAATAAATTGCCTAGAAGCTGCTCTGAGCAATGTATATCATGGTTATTTGGGGAATGTATCATTCATAGTTTGTCTTTTTTGTTTCCAGGCGATGAAGATCAGGCCAGGCACTATGCTTTGTGCATCAAGCGGATGCTCAGGCTCGAGGAGCAGCAGGGGGAGATAAGTATGTTGATTACTTTTTCTATTTTATGAGATGAAATGCATCTGATCCTTGTTACTGTCCTGCATTTTTCATATTAACATGTGCATTACTTAGACTACAGGAATACCCATCATGCATCAGTAAGGTAAGTGAAATTATCACACTTTAGCTCTGCTTACAACTGTGATTTCAAACATGTTTAACTATCATGTAGCATTAAGCCACTGTTTCAGCACAGTTTTGTAATTCTTCTCCACAACCTATATAACAGTTGAGCTTGTCACACATCTGTCACACACATTGTGTGATAGATGTTGTGCATCCAGGTATTTGCACTTTTGTCTTCTGCCTTTAACGTAGAGTTTTACATGGTTGTATGTGTGGCTGAATTTTCTAGGGACTGGTCTATTATGATGAACATGCTTATTACGGACTGAATGTCTGCTATATTAGTGTTTTGATTGCTGTTTGTATATTCCCCCGGATTTACGAAGCCCTTTGTAGCATGCAGGATTAGTTTAAGAGCTATTTTCAGCAATATGGCCGACGTGCGATCCAGGAATGAGCTCCCGGGAAGTGCACGTGAGCTCCTAGGCTAATACTTCACGGACCGAGCTCCTGTATGCAAATTACCCTCATTTGCAGATGAAAATCATGCAAATGAGGGTAATATGCGATCCAGGAAGCTGGCAACCGTCCTTGCAGGACGAGTGCAGTGTGCAGAAATGTAGTCAGTTAGTAACCGAGTACAGTTCTGCAATCTACAAAACGGAGCTAGGACAGCTCCAAATAAAGGCTGCATATCATTGAGGAAGCATGCCAATGTCCAAGTAGAAGGTCATTGGCATTGCAAACTGTTAAAAAAAAAAAAACTTTTAATGTTCTTTTCGCCGATCTCACATGGTTAAGCATAGGGCAGCGACTCACAAACGGGATCGAGGGGAAAATAATAAAATAAACCTAAAGTAAGCATTCCAACTGAAATCAGTATTCTGCCATGCAAGTCAATGGCAGTCAGAAGACATCCTGGCCAGTGAGTAATGGTTGCTCAGGGGGGAGGCTCAGTGTGGGACATGTAACTATGCATTAGCAGTCAATCCTATGCAAATGAGGGAAGTGTTAGTGAATCCCAGATTTTCCCAGGGTGTGAGGCAGGTCCTAAGAGTGTAAAAGTATAAATAGCTGGGTGCAAGACTAGAATATAGGTGACATCATGTGGGGGTGTGTCAGGCATACTCTAAGTGGATTGGAGACCTGTGGCTCGGGATTGCTCCTAGCATAGCAGCTAAGCTAGGGGTGTGTCTAAACCTGCCAGGCACTCTTTACAAAGTGTAAGCATGGGTTTGCACCACACACTGGGTTGTAGAGGAAGAAAAAGGAAGTTAAACCAAGAAAAAGCAGCTCTGTGCACATTTGAGCACTCTGTTTGCGGGCCGCGCACACAGGCCTAAACAGGGAGGCAATGGGAATGGAAAACAGCAGTAGGAAGGTAATCAAGGAGACCTAGTTGAGCTGCCAGGTGAAATGTATCAGATGCAGCTAATCATACAGGAAACAGACCAACCCAGCCCAGAACACCACTATAAACCAAGCAAACACCTACCCCCCTGGTTTTTCCACACTCTACACCACCGGTGTATACAAGCAGGGAAATTTTAAAACTAAACCTACAAAATATGAAGGGCTGCAGCAGGCAACATAGAACAACATGTGCAAGAGGCTGAGGGTAGTGAGGATGTCAGTGCTGCCGAACAACCCACAGTGAGGAGACAGAGAAGAGTGTACAGACCCAGGGTAACCTACCAGGGGCTACATGAGCTGGAGATAGTGGAGTGCTATAGGGTGGACAGAGACCTCCTACAGCAAATCGTCGAGCTGTGCAGGCCACACCTAACACACCACACTGACCGAGGGGAACCCATCCCAGTGGATACCAAGGTATGTGTAGGCCTAGGTATACTAGCCACAGGTACCTCCCAAACTACAACTGGGGATAACATGGGCATGTTACAGGCATCAGCATCCAGAGTATTTCATCAATTCCTGGATGCCATATCAGCACATGCCAGTGAGCACGTATATTTCCTCAGCACACGTGAGGTGTTGACCCGTAATATGCGTCTCTTCCACCAAATAGCTAACTACCCTGGGGTAATGGGTGCTATAGACTGCACACACATACGCATCAAAGCACCACCTGGTGAGCAGGGTAGGGCCTACATCAACTGCAGGGACATCCCCTCCATCAACTGCCAGGTTGTATATGATGCCCAGGGCATTTTACTGAATGTGTGTACTGGCTGCCATGGAAGCTTTCACACATATGGCAACTGACACAGCTGTACCACAGATTTTCTGATGTGGACATCCCCTACAATCACCTAGTAGGGGATGCTGGGTACCCACTGGAGCCGTGGCTGATGACACCCATCAGAAATGCACACACACCAGAACACCAATGCCATAACAAGGCACACGCATAGGCCAAACATATAATAGAGCATGTGTTTGGGAAGCTCAGGTCACTGTTACTGTGTCTGGACACATCCGGTGGAGCCCTGAAGTACTCACCAGCTACATGTACCCAAATAGTAATGGTATGTGCTATGCTACACAATATGATACTGCGGAAACAGCTGCAGCAGGAACAGCATGGGGCAGGGCCACACAACCCCCCACCAGTGCCAAGGCCTGCGCAGGTATAGAGTGACTCAGAGGAGGAACAACCTGTGCCTGATCCAGTAGGCAGAAGGGGGCATGCCCAGTATGCCCTGGCCTTGGTAAAGAGGCAACGCATAACATATGCACTGACACAGTAGGGCCCCAGGGAATGACACCTCTCTCTGACTCACACAGACAGTGAAAGGGATGCCAAACATGACACTACCTGTGCCTAACAATGTATAGGGAGTGTACTATGTGCATCAGACATAGGCAACCCTCCAGCACCATCCTCAAGTCAGACACACCCTCAAGGTAAGTCAATCAACCTTCCAATTGTCAAATGGAGTAGAATGTGTTTTTACCTGTAGCTATGGTATGGATGTGAACATGCAAAGGAACTGGGTGGCCGGATGTCAAGGCAGCAGAGAGTAGACACCCATAGTGGCAGCATGAGATCTGTAACACATACTGGAGTCACCATAGTAGCCAGTACTACACAGGGTGACAAAATCCACTGTAGGAAATGGCCTGAGTAACAGGGGTGTCCATAACAGCCACACATACCAGTCAGGAAGGATCACATACCCAGCAACAGTCTCAACCAGCAGGACAGGTGAAGACAAACACTAACAAATGCTGTACTATGGCCTCCAAAGGTGCCCTATTGTTAACCCCTCCCCCAGGCCTACACAGACAGACCACAGCAGGCCAGGCAGTCGGATGTAGGTTGTGAAGGCTAGGAAGTCAGACACTAATATGTAGGTAAGCAAAGTTAGGATCTGTACTACACTGGTAAGCCCTAGCCAGCATGATAGGTAAGACTACAGACTGAAATGGAGTACCTGACTTACCAGTACAGTCCTAACAAATGTGTACAAGTGTCAGGTGTGCCCCCCACCCCATCCAACATACACATAGAGTAACAGTCAGGTGTGACCCCAGCACTCCTGTGTAGAACAGTAGAACAGTCAGGTGCCCCTCTAGCTATGCAGAAATGTAGCAACAGTCAATGACAAATGACCAATGGATACCCTGCAGACACAGCATGCTATCCATTGGTGTACAACAAAAGGTCAGCATCACAGTACAAACAACCTGGATGTGGTCCACACCATTAGCACAGATGGCCATACTGGGCATGCTCACACACTTAGAGGAAATAAGGCAATGTCAGTCAACAACATACTGAGAGGTCATACTGGGCATGCTCACACACTTAAACACATGAAGGCCATGTCTGCAAACACCAGTGGACCAGACATATCTGGAAGTTGCAGTTCTCAGTGTAAACACATCAGTATGCACCACTCCTGCCTTGCACACACAGTGGATAGGAATGCAGACAATTATGTAAGGACAACACACTATAATAAGCCACAGGCACATGGGCATAGATGTGTGGAAGAGGGTGTCTGTGACAAGGAGCCATGTGGGCCTTTCCCAACTGGCACACAGCCTAAGGGCCCCCAACACATGAGGTGTGGATGTAACCCACTGCGGATACTAGCCACCAGTACCTGTCAGCATGACAGGTATTGGTGGTTAGTAGCTATCAGCATGACAGACTATGTGGTGTACGTAAGAACAAAAATGAAACTTGTAAAAAATGTCCATGGAGGCAAGGGCTCACCCCAAAGATGCTTTATTCCAACAAAAAATTCACAACCTTTACCACAGCTGACCTAGGTTTTGTCTGTATGACTTCATCAGAGTGTGGTGAAAAAGGCAGCTAGCTGTTCATGCACAACGAACGGAGGGGCAGGGAAAATAAAGCAGTCTGCTTTATTTTCCCTGCCCCTCCATTCGTTGTGCATGCACAGCTAGCTGCCTTTTTCACCACACTCTGATGAAGTCATACAGATGAAACCTAGGTCAGCTGTGGTGAAGGTTGTGAATTTTTTGTTGGAATAAAGCATTTTTGGGGTGAGCCCTTGCCTCCGTGGACATTTTTTATGTGGTGTACGTGCCAGCTGTGCAACAAGACTGTACAAGGAAGCAGCCATCTAGTAGCTGTATACATGCAACTGTGACATATGACCCAGTGTATGTCCACATGTGGCATGTCAACCCTCACATGAATGGGGTATGGCCCATAGCAGTAGTATGACAAGCCTGCTGAGGTCATCCAATGTAAATTACACCTTTGGGAGAGTTATAGCTCAGTAAAGGCATGGCGCATCCCATAACTGCATACTGCTGTAGTAACAGAGTAGTTAGGTAGTAGTACTAACCCCAGACCTGTCAATTGTGGGAGTGTGTGTTTGTATGTGTGCCTCTCTGCCTCTGACTGTGTAGAGTGAAATGCTTGTTAGGCTACTCACACTCCGTGAAATACATATATTAAACTTTGGAAAGGCTGCTGATGTCACTCACCTAGACGTACACCTCTGGGAACATGATAGCCCAGTAATCGCCATGGTGCGTCCTGTAACTGTGTATTGCTGTAGTGTGATAAACCAGTTAGGTAGGTGTTCGAACCCCAGCCGTGGCAACTGTGTGTGTGTGTGTGTGTGTGTGTGTGTGTGTGTGTGTGTGTGTGTGTGTGTGTGTGTGTCAGACTGGGTAGAGAGCAATGCTTTCTAGGCTACCCACACTCCATACAATACAAATACACTACTTTGCCAAGGCTGCAGATGTCACTAATATACACATACACCTCTGGGAACATAATAGCCCAGTAATCGCCATGGCATGTCCTGTAACTGCGTTCTGCTGTAGTGTGATAAACTAATTAGGTAGGTGTTCAAACCCCAGCCGTGGTAACTGTGTGTGTGTTTGACTAGGTAAAGAGCAATGTTTTTTGGGCTACCCACACTCCATACAATGCAAATACACTACTTTGCCAAGTCTGCCAATGTCACTCATCTAGAAGTACACCTCTAGGAAAATGATAGCCCAGTAATCGCTGTGGCACATCCTGTAACTGCGTACTGCTGTAGTGTGATAAACTAGTTTGGTAGGTGTTCGAACCCCAACTGTGTGTGTGTGTGTGTGTGTGTGTGTGTGTGTGTGTGAGTCTGACTGGGTAGAGAGCAATACTTTTTAGGCTACCCACACTCCATACAATACAGATACACTGCTTTGCCAAGCTGCCGATGTCACTCATCTAGAAGTACACCTTTGGGAAATTGATAGTCCAGTAATTGCCATAGCACGTTCTGTAACTGCATACTGCTGTAGTGTGATTTAGAACAGTGGCAGTGTTCCATTTCCGTCCATGTCAGTTCCGGATGTGATGCGTGTATCTCAGTGTCTGTGTATGGAGCAATGCATTATAGGCTACTCACTCACAGTACCGTACAAATGCCCTACTTTGGTAGTCCTGCTGATGTTATTAATTGTGAAATACACCTTTGGGGAAGATGAACTTCAGTAATGTCCATGGTGCATAATATAACTGCTTAGTGCTGTAGTGTAGTAAACCAGCTAGGTAGGGGTTCTACTCCCAGACATGACAGGTGTGTGTGTGTGTGTGTGTGTGTGTGTGTGTGTGTGTGTGTGTGTGTGTGTGTGTGTGTGTGTGTGTGTGTGTGTGTGTGGCTGGTGTGTAAAGCCATACCCATACATGTAACATCATGGCCTGCCAATCACAGTTAGCAACCCCACTGTGCCTTCACATGTGACTCACAAAGGACATACCCTGCCTGACAACATGGCCTGTTTGGACAGATGACACTGACATCAGGAAATGCTGTTAGCATGCTATCAATGTAGGTGCATGGTAAATCTGCTGACCAGTATCACTCCCTGCCACACGTGGGCAAGACTGGCACATCTGCTGATAAGTTGTTTTCACAGTATGGGCCAGACACCCCAGGTACAGTTCCACATACATGGCAAGTGATGCACAGCATTGGCCATACACAATGGTCACCAAGGTGTCTGGAAGAAGGATGCAATACCCACCTGTGTGGGCAAATGCAGATGCTAAAGGCCTGTGCCACAATGCAGACCATTGTCATGTAGGCTGATGCCAAGGTATACCCATCACCTACCCTTGTATAGCCTGTTGGCCACCACACACCCATGCAGACATGCACCCATGCATGTCTGAACTGGACCCTGTGTGTACGTGTGTGTGTTGTATGGTGTGTATGTCCACATCCACATGCACTACCCCCCCAGAGTACAGTGAAACATACCACCTTATGTCTGACACCCCCTCATACTCACTGCCCATACGACCTCCGTATCACCTGTGTGGTGCATGTGTTTCCTGTACATTGATGTGTTATGGCAATCCCACTAGTGACGGGTCACACTCCTGGCCCTACCAAGTGTGTTAATGTGTGTGCATCCCTGTGTGAGTGTGCCTGTGCTGACACTGGCCCTGTTCATGCAGACAGGCACATGTATGTCACCTACTGTATATCTACCGTATCCCTGTAGCAGATGGCACTCACCATCACATATATGTTCTGAGTGCTTCCCACCAGATAACACATGTGGTGCATCCAATAACAGCATTGGACTGTGATAGCACAACATAGCTGTCGGGTGTATGATACCCTGTGCTGGTAGGTGTGTGACACAAACATGCATCGGTTTTACCCTCCAAACCCTCCCTGACATGTATTCACCTCTGTCTGCCTCCCCCACACCCTCTCTGGCAGATGTGGAGGCCCACACCTGCATTGCTTAGGCAGCAGCATGTATATTTAACATGATGCTCATGATCAGCTGATGGCCTCTGCATGTATTGCAGGCTTTCCCTAGCCAATTGCATGTAGTACAGGTGTGGTAACATTCCCATAGCCAATTGCATGGAAACGCACTTCACTGCCGGGGAACATCCTGGTGGTATTGGCCCTTGTCTGTCACTGTGAGCAGGAGCTAGAACTGTCATTTTGCAAACAGCTTTATAGATGGGTTGGGGATTTACCTCTAACAACATACATTGTGGGAAGAAGGCAACAAACAGGAGGGGGATGTGCCTGATCTGCCTACGAACTGTAAGTGCTGCTATACTGCATGTGGAGTAAGGTTGGATTAACAGTGTTTGTCTGGATATGCCTGTCGTACATGTCGCAATACCTGCCATGTCAGTCCCATGTATACCAGGAATCCCCATCTGCAGGCTCATCTGCAGACTGGTCAGTGTTGTGCCTTTGGTGTCATGTGTTGGCCACAATGCATCTATCAGTGTAATGCAGATGGCACTGTAAGGATTGCAGTCTGTTGATGGTGAAGGCCGTGACAGTTACTGACTACATATCCTCATTGGACATATGTTGCAACAAACCCCGTTACAATGGTAGATTAATGAGGGTATCACAGCAACATGTCTATACTGGCCCTGTGTATGTGCTGTCAGCCACACCTCTGTCAACCTTTGTACATAAGTCGTGCATGAAGTGGTGCATATGTGCTGTACACCGTAAACAGTGTCAACATATGTGATAGCATTCCAGTGATAGCAGCCCATTATATGTAGAGTCATGCTGTGAGTGGCACATATGAGGATGGTGTAGGACAGATAGTCCATATACTGTACTAGTATGCTAGCGTACCATATGTGGCTGTGGCTGTGTTCACATTGGTTGTAGTTATACACTGTCACACAGGTGTGGTCTATCCTGTGCTGTGAGATGGCTGTTGAGCCTGCTATATATGCAGGTACTGTACCATGATAACCTTAGGATGTCTGTCAGTAGCCAATGGCACACATGATATGAGCATATGTCACCTTCCACACACACTGTGTCTGTGACAACGATCCCAATGACAGTAGCAAATGTCTACTAATATATCATCTATACGTACCAGACATCCCCCTGCACTACTACATTGGGACTATAGGGGCTGGGGTAGTGCTACACTCCATGTCCAGGACACATGGTGGGATGATATGGACATGTACATATCCAGATAGCCATATATATATATATATATATATATATATATATATATATATATATATATATATATATATATATATATATAAATACACATGTGTAGTACTTCCAATTACCACTGTCATGGCAACCACCCACTATGAATCTCTACATCATGTGGGCATATTCCCTGTACATTCCCTGTGTGATGGACATCCTTCCTGTGTGTGAGCATCAATGTTACAGACAGCAGGTAGCAATACCTCTTACAGGAGTACCTGCACACTCAGGGCAGCCACATATATATATAGGAGGATCAGGACATACAGACAGACTGTGAGTAGAGTGGTGTAATGCTATGCACAGTACTGGTGTTACAGGGTGTGTGTGTGTGTGTGTGTGTGTGTGTGTGTGTGTGTGTGTGTGTGTGTGTGTGTGTGTGTGTGTGTGTGTGTGTGTGTATACATACTAGTTTACCTTGGACTGCAGTCTGTCTGCATAGCTCACTACTGTGGGCCATCCTCTAGCTGGACAGAGGTGTGCCTATCATGTGTTGTCTGTCCACCACACAGATCCTGTGCCATATATTACACTGGCAGTGTGTGTGTGTAGCATGCTAGCAGTACATGACTATATCCATTTGTGTACCTGATGTCATATTCCTGCATAAGGGTATGTTGCAAGACATCCTCTAACAGCAACATGTTCCAGGGTGTGTTACTGCAATATTGCGGGTATGGCCCTGCATTCCTGCTTTTGTCCTCCACATATATGGCAACCTTTGTCCTGCTGTGATACAGGTATGGGTTGTTAGGTAATGGCCTATCATTCACCACTGCTAGCATTCCTACTATCATCCCAGTCATAGCGTGGACACCCACATTTGTTGGACAGGGACCATACTTGTGACAGATACATTGACATTATCACAAGTAATGAATGTACCCCTAGGCCTTGACTACAGGGTGTAATTGGAGGCTGCTAAACTACATCTGATATTGTTGACTGGTACATATTGTGCAGGCAAATCCATTGTGAAATGCTATACGAATTGAAGGGCTTAGCCTGGATACATAGTATGATATATATCCACACTGTCTGCATCGACTGTTATGTGTGGGCCTTGCATACTCAGTGGTGGCTTATTTCATTGCGGCGTTTTGATAAAAGTTTTTTTCAACATCAAGACTTTTAACAACACATCCGACTAGTGTCAAGGGAGTGAACTATTGAGCTCTACAGATTTGGGAATCTTATGTGTTTCACATAGCTACGCATCTTTTCACTGTATGATATGTGAACTTTTGGTTCAGATACCTTTTTTATTGTAGCGTATATTGGAGGGCGCTAGCAACCATTTGGACATGTGGACAAACAATTTATGATAATTTCAATTTTGAGGGGGTTTCTATTTGGCTTTCTCAAGATATTGAATAAGAACTTTTGATATTTGGACAAATAATTGTAGCTTCGATTTTTTTTTTGTTAACAATGGCTGTTCTGCATTTCAAGTGGCTATTTTTTTGTGATGATTGCGTAGCCAATGTTTGATTTAGTTTTTGCATTATTTGGGGCTTCACTTTTATAGGCAACCCTATTGATACAATGCTGTTATAACATAGTATATGTTTTAACACATATGATGTGGATGTCTTAGAAATATTAAGGTCCATGATTGAACTTCACTGTTGCTCTGATAAGTATAAATTTTGGTATAATTCGTTTATTAGGTTCTATACCATTACTGACTACATTATACATGGAGGATTGATTTTGCTTTAGTATGGTTGTGGGTTTTTACTGCAGCTTTTTATTCTCATATTATCTATGGTGCAAGCATTTGGATATTTCTGTGCCAATTATTGGTGTTGGGATTCTTGGGACCGCTATTTCATGCAGTAATTTAGGTAATATTTATTTTTCATTGATGACTGGGGATGAACCTGGTATATGAATGCCTGATTTTTTATGAATATTGATATTTGGGCAACTAGAATGTTATTGTGTTTCCTTTCCTTTGGCCTTGTTTGGTTGTGGTTCAACAAGTTTGGATCTGATTTTTTATTCAAGATCTTTTGGGTCGGCCTTAATGGTGCATAGCTGTTTTGTGGGATGTTTAAACATACTTGGTTTGTCTGATCAAGGCTATTGATAGCACTGACGGAGATTCAGTATATACGGATCATATCTTGAACCAGACTTTTTATAAAAGCCAGTGGGCTTTTGGTATTGGGCCTATATATTTTTTATGGTTTGGTGACACACATTGGGTTGCCCTGATTATATTAAGCGATTATGGATTTGGCTTCTATTATTAGAGGTTTGTCTTCTGACACCAATGATTTGGGAATATTTGGTTTGGCTTCGCAGCAGGTATCCAGTGGTCCAATGAATCCTAGTACTGATCCGGCATATGAATGCCAAATGGCTTTTTCTAAATTAATGAAAGGGATCAAGCATCTTAGAAGTAATGTATGGCATCTGCGGCTATTTAAGGCATATCAATATAAACAAATTTCCCCTAGACGGCTTCGTGTGAAGCTTCAGCCTTTAGTACCACAAGCTGATCAGACTTTGCCTGATGACTGGCTGACAGTCCAAAAACAGGCCTCTATGGGCTTTGTTAATGCTCTTGTGGCATATTATGAAAGGATTATACAACAACAGAATGGTGAAGTGGAAACTTTTGGTCAGGGGTTAGTAAAATTTCAGGATTTGCCATGTTATGTGTCTGGGGTGAGTCAGTTAGGTAAGGACATTTTGGAATTAGAAAATACCTTGAAGGAGAGGAAAATCAGAAAGTTCAATAGGGACCTTGATGACTTTGATAGAGGGAGACCATTTGAGATCCATAAGAATGTCAGATTTTTGACGCCCAATTCCAAATCAGTTAAATCAAGAAGAATAAAACCCATTCTTAAGAAAAGAAGTAGGGATGAACTTACATCTGGTGAGGACACTTCATCCAACACTAAAGGGGAAGACAGCCAAACAGATAGGTTGCCAATTTTTAAGAGAAACAATACAACCAATAATTTGGGCCACCCTGTAGAGTTAAGTCAATAAGAGGCGGGAGGAAACATAAGGGTCCCTCCAGATCTGGAGGTGATTCTGAGGATGATAATTCGGAGTTAAATGGTTCTACTAATGTACATAATATTTCTTCATATGCCTTATCTGACTTGCAAATAAAAATCTTGAACAAAGGTTTAAGTTTTGTGCCTAGCTTCAATGTATCTGAACAAGAGTTTGCACAGGATGTTGTCAATTTTTGTTGCCTGCTCAATTTACGTTTGTTTTTCAAGGACCGGGATGCCCCTTATAATGGTGCTGATACTTTCCATTTTCAGAAATCTACATTCAAACCCCCCATGTCACCAGTTGTTTTGATTTTTCAGAACATGGTCCTTAGGGATTTGCAGCTTGGCAAAGATGGTGTGATGCATGATAACATTACGAGGGCCGAACACCTTTGTATAGCAGAATTCAAGTCTAATAATGATGTTATTTTGCCCGCAGATAAGGGAGGAGCGGTGGTGGTCCTAGATTGGATAGACTATTTTCAGGAAGGTCTCAAACAGATAATGGATCGTAAATATTATATGATCATGCCCTTAGATCCCACTATGAAATTCAAGTCTGAGATTGACATTTTTTTGGACAAAGCAGTGGAAGAGGGTATCATTTCCAAAGAGACTTGTTTTCATCTGAAGGTGGACCACCCCAAACAACAATACCTTTACTTATTGCCCAAGATCCATAATGACCCTGCTCATCCCCCTGAGTGACCCATTGTTTCTGGTAGGGGTTCATTAACAGAACCCCTCTCTGAGTTCCTCACTCAACATCTGAAACCCTTGTTGTCTCATATACAGTCACGGATTCAAGACACAACACAGTTTTTGGGTATTATTTCAGATCTTCAATTGGAATCCGAATGGTTGCTGTATACTTTGGATGTCACCTCCCTGTATACCAATATCCCTCATTGGGTGGGCCTAATGGCACTTCAATATTGGCTTGACAGGGCTAATCTATATAGACCAGGATTTTTATTTATTTATTTATTTTTATTTTTATTTAACATTTGTTGACCGGGAATGTCCGACTAGGTTCCACAGAGCCTGTTTTCAGCAGAGGCCCGGGGAGAAATTCTCCAGATGCATGTCTTTGGAATGTGGGAGGAAACCGGAGTACCCAGAGGAAACCCACGCGAACACAGGGAGAACATGCAAACTCCACACAGAAGGCACCCCAGCCGAGAATCGAACCGGAGAACCTCTTGCTGTGAGGTGACGATGTTAACCACTGCACCACTGTGCCGCCCTACCTTTCTAGTATGTTTAGCTGAATATGTTCTGGATAAGAATGTTTTTTATTTTCAGCAGCAATGTGTTTGGCAAGTTCATGGTACGGCAATGGGGGCATCTTTTGCCCCCATATATGCCAATCTTTTTATGGCCTATATAGAAGGGGCACTTATTTATGATAGAAGCCATAATATTTACCTTGATGAAATGGATATTTGGAGACAATATCTTGATGACTGTTGGCTTGTGTGGAGGGTTGACGCTGGGTATCTTGAGGAATTTGTGGAATACCTGAATGAAAATATTTGGGGTATTGAGTTTAAATTAACTTGGCATCAACAAGAGATTACATTTCTGGATGTTTTGGTCACACATACTCCTTCTAACACTCTAGAAACACAGGTGTTCCGCAAATTTCCTCAATATACCACTCTACTACATGTGTCTAGCTTCCTCCCCCAACATGTCATCTGGAATATCCCAAAGTCTCAATTTCTCAGGGTCAAAAGAATATGTTCCAGTACTGCTACTCATGAATTCTTTAAATCGGATCTATGTGCCAGATTTAGAGCCCGAGGATACAGGGTTGGTGACATCCATGTGGCCAATCAGTATGTGGAATCACAGGATAGATCTGAATTATTAAGATATAAGGAATGGGTCTCTGCTCAGGGGTCACAGATTAAGCTAGTTACTACCTATGGCAAAAACACTAAATCCTTTATGGACATTATTTCCAGACACTGGAACATTTTGGGGGGGGATCCTTTTACAGACAACTTGGATGATAGATGTGCTTTTTCTTTTCGTAGGTGCAGATCCTTGGGGTCCTTGCTTAGCCATTATAAAAGGGCTCAGCGAGATACAATATTGACACAAAGGACCATCACTGGGCAGAAGTTAATAGATTGTCATCCGCGTGGTCATTGCTCAAGTTGTTTACATATACATAAAACTATTTGTTTTTCTAGCAAAAAACACCCCAAAGGTTTATGACATAGATTTTTTTGGCAATTGCAGCTCAACTTGGATTAGTTACTTGGCTAGTTGCTCTTGTCAAGCTTTTTATGTGGGACAAACTTCTAGGCCTTTTAGGCTTAGAATTAGTAAACACTTGAGTGATATTAGGATACCTAAGCAAACTAGTGCACTATATAAGCATATTTCTTATCATCAAACTGTCTTGTTTAAATTTACTATTATTGATTGTATAAGTAATGATTTAGCTGGTTTACATCAAGTTTTAAACATCAAAGAAAAAAAGTGGATCATCAAACTGGGTGGGCTTTTTCCCCCAGGTTTAAATGAACAATTTTGATTATTTAATTTGTGTATTATTTTCATTGGTCTCTGTCCTAATTGTACGCGTATATATTTATGGGCTGCTTTTGAATGCAATGGTCTGTACTATTTTTGCTACACTGAGGAAGGCTGTGTAATTTGTTGTTTTTGCATTTGTACATGCAGCCTGTTATCATGGTGTATATTATGTGTATTTTTAATACAATCATTTTCCAACAGGATTTGTGCTGGCTCCTTTTTTATGGTTTGATTTAATTGGTTTAAGCCGTGCACTTGCCGTACATGCGGGTGCTTTACTGTTCTTGGGCCTTGCATACATCACTGGTTATATACATCAACATCCATGTGCTGTCAGTAATGGCATACATTATTGTATGGTACACAACTAAAGATTGTCTGTGAATACATACCTGTGTGTCGTGTGATGTCCTTTGAACTGTGAGTGGGTATATGTGCAATGTAAGTATCCCCTTTGGGGGGCTGATTGCCACACCACACGTCACAGGTACCGGTTACATGGCTTGCGGCTGGGGATATACATTTCATCCAATAGTGCATGTATAGCTACTAATACCCTTTGTCTGTGTATACGTGTATGTACCCATATATCCCATATATCGTATATATATATATATTTATATATATATATATATATATATATATATATATATATATATATATATATATATATACCTGCACATGATCGTCAGTGTATGGATGTGTGTGCATATCTGTACCGTTGTAATGTATAGCCCTTCAGCATAGTACATTCCCTACGGTACAATGAAGTATCTGCATGGTATGCTACAGATATTGGCCTGACATCTACAGGTGACATGGATAACTGTTGGAGCATTGTAGCTGTGTTGTGGTGGGTCCTGCTGTTGAGTATTGCATGTGCTGGATATTGGTTTGCACAGCATATCCGTTATGGCTTGGAGGAGGTTACATTGCAATAATTACCAGGTGTCCCTCATGTGTGCCCCCACCCCCATTAACTGTGCTCATGGTCAGTTATGTCGTATGGAGTGGGCCAGGAGTCCGTTCCCATGTGGAAATAATATACACATGTCTATCTGTATATACATATATACTATATATATATATATATATATATATATATATATATATATATATATATACACACACACATATATATCTATGTATATCTATGTATATCTGCATAAGTACATATGTTACTCCCCCATATATAGAGGGAGAGAACTGGACATTGATATAGCTCTAGCTATGTATATGTATCCATATATATATATATGTGTATGTATGTAGATATATATATATATGGATATATACACTGAACATATGAATCTATCTCTGTATGATTGCTGTTATATGGTTATTTTGTGAGTCATACATTCACATTATATATATATGTATATATATATATATATATATATATATATATATATATATATATATATACCTATATCTATCTCTCTACATTAACAGATGTATAGCTGTCCATATGTGCATGCATGTTTGGCCTATATGTGTGGCCTGTACCTCATTCTCTTGGCAATTGACATGGATGACCTTAGGACTGAGGTCAGTCATTCGTGCAGACACGTACGTGTTTCAGACGTATCATCTCCAGCAATATATGTGTTCTACCACATATAACTGTGTAACTTGCAACATTTGAAGTGTTTTAGAGCAGGATATGACAGATATCCCTATTTGTACCCACATTATGGTGCACTATGTCCATGATTCATGCATTAAGAGGTTGTGTGGTGTGTTATTACTACATTTCCTGTGCTGTTGACTGATTGTGCTGGATGATATGTATGTGGAATGAGTGTTTATGTACATCTGTCATGATTTAATGGTAAATCACGTAGTGTATGATGTGCAGCGTCCTGGGTGTGGCCCTTCCATAGGCTGTATATTGTGTTTCAGTGCAAAACACCAGCTGTCTGATACAGAGTGAGTTAGGGACATTTGAGCGGTCGTACGCAGATGTGCGCATGTATACCCAGAGCTAAGCAATGCTAAGCTTGGATTGCATTACCTTACACTCAGCTAGCATCTACTTAGCTCAATCTATGTAGGCAATGCTTACCCCCATACGAATACACGTACACACACTTACAACTGTGAATCCATGCGTGCAACTGCTGTTATGCGCTTACACATGCTTACTAGTGCCTTAGTCAGTATGACACTTCACATGTGCATTTAAGCCAGTACTCCTGTGCAAATATAAATGTTACTTAGTAGGTTATACAGCACAATGAAGGTAATATACGGATATCACATGGACAATAGGATGTGCTGCAGTGGGACTCGACCCAGGAATGCGTGTGCATTAGGCGGATGCTCTGGCCACTACAGTACTGCTGGTTTGCTTTGTTTTCATATGTCTACCATAATGACATACACATGTTCCCTACCCCCGGCTCCCGAGCTCCATGTACACAGCATCCATCCATTCCTCGGTTGCTGGCCCTGCCATACTACACCTCTACACATTTCCCTCTCTGCACGTCTCGGTACACCTCCAGTATACTGTCTCCACCCAAGCGTTTGCAGGCTCCTCATCCATTTAGTCCACATATGTACCAGCCTTTCCCTGATCCTCGTCTGATACTGGTGGTGACATCGATGTGACCCACAACTGTTGGTGCATCTCACCAGCAATGGACCTGTTGCTGTGTCAAGAGTAGACCTAGCTGGTCTACAGTTTTTCTCTCACTGGTAGCATCCTGCCAGGGTATTGTGTAACAGCGGTTTTCTCACACACCTGGCCAGCCTCATCTCCCGGTTCCATGTACCAACGTCCCAGGTGTGACATACTGTGCAAGAAGCATGCTCAAATGCCCCCACGGTGTGCACCGTATATCATTATTCCCTTTGGTATTATGCAGGACTACTGTTCTCACAGTATGATTGGACAGGCACTGTTCTGTGCTGCACATAGACTGCTCATAATATTGTGGTTGTGCAATGGACACGTGTTCTGGTATTAATCTACACACTTATATACATTCCATATACGTTTGGATGCCTGTGCTGGATGATGTGTTTGTGATCACAGCAGCTGAATGTGTATCCACCATGGCTAGTGGAACTCATGTCTACTATAGTGTGCAGGGTCGGGGGTTTGCAGACTGGCAGTGCAGATTATGTTGTTAATGGCCACAACAACCGCTGTTGGCTACAGAGTGACTGAGGCACTGTAGAACATTTGTAGGTGGGTATGCGCTTGTTTGCACATAGCACAGCATTACTGACCTCTGGTTGCGGCGTCTTGCCCTCAGTTAGCCTCTACATTGCTTCACCAGTGTGGTACTCACATACTGGCTTGCACCCACTTGCTCTCACATACACACGAGCAACATTGTGCATTTTGTTCACATCTGTCAACCGGGACACTCGGACTGTATACTTATCCATTGTCAGCAGTGGCCCGGGGTGTAGAGTTCCACACTGACACAGCTATGTATTCCAATTAATACTGGGGTGATCACATTCATAGAGGGTAACAGACATAACATCGCTACTTCCCCCATTAAATATGCTTAGTTTACGTTTAACTGTCGGTATTATTCATGCTTCGGTCAGGTTTACATGTTAGGTAAGACTGTTGACAAAGGTCAGTTTAAGGTGAGGTTGGATTCCTGTTTCACAGGTCAGGATAGGTTACATGCAGGTATTTGGGGTTGGTGTATATATTCCATACCTGTGTGGTACAGTAGAGGTGAATAGCTAGGGAGTAGGTAGGTAGGTAGTGGGGGTGACATTGTAACTGTATAGTAGCCCGTAGGTATAATTGGATGGGGAGCAATAGGGAAGGTATGTTGGATGTTGGGGTTTGTATGTGAAGCAGGACAAGAGGTGTCAGTATCACTAGTTGTTGTCGTAGTATAGCATGTGAGTGGGGGGAGGGTTTCACAAGGTGGTGAGCCTGTGCTGCTCCAGGTGTTCTTGTGGTGTTCTGTCATGTGTTAGTTACATGTGTCCTGTGGGACAGCTGTGATACTACATGTGGGTTGGGGTTCCAGATACTGGCAATATAGTGGGGGGAAGAGGGTGTCATCTATGTGTACCTGTAGACATTAAGAGGAATGGAACAGAGTCTGATAGGTACAGGGTGTGCATGGGGCACAAAGGGGGGTGTTAGTAGGGGGAATTATCCAGGGATGTGCAGGATGGCTGCAGGAAAGGTCCACAGCTGGCCATGTTGTCTACAACAACAGCTGTGCAGATGCACTGCAGATGGTGTTTGCATTGGACACTCACACCCCTGGGTGGGGGTGAGGACTTCAATAATACCTTGCGATGCCTATTACATCGGCTTACATGCGTACAGTGGGGTGTTGCAACCATGTGTTTGTAGTTGTTGTGTAGTGGGTAATGCAACAACACATATGGTAATACTGTACTTTTCCATGTACACTGGACTGTGCTGTGGTGGAACCCATATCGGGAATGGCTGTCCATTAGGCATAACCATGCCTGTCGAATGTACAGAATCCATGGCCTGTCCAGAGTTTGCTTCATAATATTGGTGTGTTCCTCTTACAATCTGCACCTGTCTGACAAATACCTGGGAACTGACGCCATTAAATACAGACAAGTAATTGGGTTTAAGACTCCACATCCTTCAGACGTGTCATGCTAATGCATAACCGATTATTCTATCACCTTTCTAAGGTTGTAAGTGGAATATGTGCTTTCTGTCCCTATTTGTCCCCCCAATGGTTTAGGTTCTGTCCAGTGATTTAGCTCTTAGAGGTTGAGAGGTATGGGCGTAAACTCTGCCCAATTCGCAATATTACTGACATCCCCTGGGCGGTCCGAATACAACTGCGCCAGCCAACACCTGCACGCCTAGGCCCATAATTGCTTACCCATAGTTACCCCACCTGGCCCTCCTCTACAGCACTCATCCTTACTGTGGGTGCAGGTGGGGTCTAACCACACCACTACACACTGCCCACTTTCCACATGCCGGGACCCATGTCGTACATTGTCTCAACCCATGGCTCATCAGGCTTACACAACCTACTGGTTCTCGTACATATACAGCCTAGTTGGATAAATCATTACAAGGACTGACTTTGATTATCATTAATTTTTGGGGTATCCCACAAGGGACATTGATGTCTTTATTTCAAGATTAGATGTGGCAGGTCTCTCCCACTGGTTGTATCCTGCCTGTGGTCTGGAAAGTGGTGGTGTGTTTACTTGTATCGTGTGTTTGTATGTTTCACCTGTCTAGGTGGGAGGGGGGTTGATGCTACGTGTTAAACATTTGTTGATTGGGCCCCCACTCCCATTGGCATGGCCTGTGAACTTATGTAATCCTTAACTGGTGTATCATAACCATATATATATATATATATATATATATATATATATATATATATATATATATATATATATATATATATATGCTGTATACCACTATTTAAAAAACTGCTTTCTAGTCCTGAGGAGCTTTTCTCCATGGGTCTCTGCTGTAAATGAGCCAGAAGCTCAGCCAGACATACCCGGTTAACAGATGTGATTTAAATACATAATTCAATTAATATCCTAGCTATAGATATATATGTGTATGCTTACACACATATATACATATATATTTCTACATATCTATATACATATATATGTATATATCTGTATCTGTATGCATATCTATATATATATATATATATATATATATATATATATATATATACATATATTGCTGCATATATATATATATATATATATATATATATATATATATACATATATATATGTCTTCTGACATTCTGACATATGGATGTATGGGTGTCTGTATGTGTATATATCTATATGTGGGTGTTTCATTATATTCTGTCTCTGTATGTACACATTTGTACTACAGATATGGAGAGGTTTCACTTCATGTAGGTATGGGTATATATACACGCACATTTCTACAGTTGTACATCTACATGTGGTTATTCCGTTCTTTGCCATGTATAATAGACTGTGCTGCAGTGGGACTCATAGCGGGAGTGGCTGTCCGTTGGGCAGCAGCCCTGCCTAATGCACACTATTGCTTACATCCCTGGGGTGGTCCACATAGACCCACTCCAGCCAACACCTGCTCAGCTAGGCCCATAATTATATACCTATAGTTCCCAATCCACACATCCTCTTCAGCACTCTTCCTTATTGGGTCTGGCCACACCTGTACACTGTACCCACTCCCCACTTCTCGGGACCCATCACGTATGTTGTCCACCCCATGGATCATCAGGCTTCCACTACCTTGTAAACTGGGAACATGTGTTGCCTGCCATTCGACATTAGTGTAATGGCAGGAAACCCAAATATGTTTGAACTTTTGGGTGTCCCACAAGGGACATACATATCTTTGTTTCAAGATTGGACATGGCGGATCTCTCCCACTGGTAGTATCCTGCCTGTAGTCCGGGCAGCCGTGGTGTGTTTACTTTTATTATGTGTCTGTATGTTTCATCGGTCTAGCATAGGGGGAGGGTTGATGCTACGTGTATCATACCTCTCAACCATACCAAATTTCTTGGTAAATATCGGTTTTGAGAGCAAAATATTGGGGTGCCACAAATTCCCAAGTGGCCCCTTTAATTTCCGACATTCCCATTTTTTTTTTTGTTTTTGGTCCTGACGTTATCACATGCAGCCGTTCATTAATTTAACTTACAGAATGAGACCATCAGCCAGGCAGCGCACACCTTTCTTCCTCCAGGTAAGTATAAAAAAAGACTGTAACTGGCTGCAATTTGCATTAACTGTCTTATCTGTGAGAGAAACTGAGACACGGCAGCTGAAAAGAGAAATGGCCGAGTCTACTCTGCAGCTGTTTTACTTAGTTTGCTTGCATTATTGTTATCTTATGCGCAAGTGAGAGACCATACTTAATTCTGTCATTTGCTTGCATTGAGAAGTATATGTGCAAATTGTGCATTGTGCATTAATAGTTGCCTTATCTGCAAGAGAAACAGCAGTTCTGTTAAGCTTGAAATCTGAAATGAGAAACGGCACAACAGGCAGCACCACGCTAGTCTATACAGTAATGATCAGGTTTAGCAAACTAAGGTACAAATCACTTTTTAATAGGGGCCTATTACAAGTGCTTAGGACTAAGCAGTAAGTGCTATATTTGTCAGAACCGATTTTATCCTGCAAAGTTTTGACATGAGGATTGATTTATAAGGCGCACACATACAAGCCGACCTTTTACCAGCAACACTTCTGGTCCAGCTAGCTACTTCCTGACAGAATATATACTGGAAAAGTGGTTTCCATCCCATTTGGATCTTTATATCTACTTATCAGCTTAGCTTTTTGAGACCGGGAGGTGAAAGGATATAGTGTTCTGTATTGTGCTATTGGACAGCCTCGTTAACTGCATGACATCTGTAGTTAGCATTCAGCCCTTCAGCCTTTTGTAATGAAGATTGCTAGAAATGAAGTAATGCTGTTGTTGCTTGCTACCTTTTCAAACATATAAAGTGGAGTATTTGTAACATGTTGTAATTCACTGGGAAAATATGGCTTAAGGAATGGAAAACTATGCTTGCTTGATAGCAGACTTGAGTCTGTGTCTGCTTTTAATCGCGATCGCTTCCAAGAGTGTAAGATTAATTTCTTTTGGGTTTTTTTTTTGTTTTTTTTTGTATTCTTCACATTTTTCTTTATCTGTTTTACTATTTTTCTTTTCAGTCCGATTCCTATCTTTACTTAGGTCTGAAAAATAAACTTATCTGATTTTGTAGACTTGTGTTTTTTCTCCAGGTATTCCTGTTTCCCCCCACATTAGAAAGATATGCATCAGGAGAGCTTCAATCGAGTTCGTTCCAAGTAGGACCTTCCCAGTAAACAAGTGTTAAATAAAAATAAAATAAATAAATTAATTGTACTTCTCACTGTATTAGTTTGGCTTTTAGTTTCTGTGCCTTTTAGAATCATCTAGTATATGCATTATGCCTTATGCGTACTGTACTGTGTGTGCTTAAGTTGGTAGGGTGGTGTAATGGTTAAGGTGCTTGCCTTACAAAGTGCAGGGTTTGAGTCTCACAGGGGATAATTGGCTAGTCTTAAAAAGTCTCAGGGGCAGTTAGCTTAGTATGAACCTAAGTCTTATTGCTGCTGTTTCTTTTTTCTTTTTATTGCACTGCGTCCTTTATAGCTGTACTTGCTTTGTATATTGAACTAACTGAAACAAATGAGATGTCATTCTGTGCTTATTGGAGTAATTGTGGGTTGCCAGTTCATACTTGTGTCTTTCATTGGTTTTATTATTGACAGCAAAGTTTCAAGAATTCCATAAGCTAAACTTAAAAAATGGAAGACTGGTGAAATGCATTTTTCTTTTAAAATAACGCACCACTGTTTAACATTTCTGAAACGTTTTCCACGCACTACTGTTTAATATTTCTGAAACGTTTTCTAAGTGGAGCTTTAATCTGGAAATCGTTCAACAGTGTTGAAGTAGGACTTTTGCAGCTATAGTTCTACTGAGCCATTAATTTCTGCCATAGTTTGATAGTTATCCTGTCTGTGCTTTCTGATTTCTTACATACAGGGAATTGCTTTGTTTTTATCCAGAACCTGAATTTCAGTCATGTGTTTGTCCTGTGAATAACTGTCACTCTTGCTCTCTACTGTGTTTTTATATTTAGCTGCACTTTGTTAGTAGCTATGGTGGTCAAAATAGTATGACATTCAGTGTGTCTTGTTTTGAAATGACACGTGGAAGTAGTAGGGCTATGCAGTTTAGTTTGCCATATACTAATATGGAGTTCAGAATTATATAATTTGTGAAGGTGACACCCCACAAAAAACATTTAAAATGAATGTGTTTGATATCTGGACCATCTTTGTTTAATTCTGGTAGGTTACACGATGACCTTACTACTTAAGATAACCAGACAGTATAGTGCAAGTATGTGAGCCACAGTAGAACATCTGAAAGATATTTTTTAAGATATCTAGGTATTCTCAGACTTGCACAACTTCTGATGAGAAATATTTGTGTAGAATTAACTGGGTCTGGGTGACATTTTTTATATAGTCACACAAATGCTCTAACTTTCTATCACAGTACCTTGCGAAAATAGAATTTGAAAGATGAAATCATTCAACTTAGACTGAGCGGACACTTATGTGGTTGTGGTCTTATGTAAAACTTGTTCTTGGGGGCAAGCATTGTTTTAGCTGAAGAGAAATTGACATGATCATGTCTGCTGGTACCTGTGTACTTCATTGTTTACTTTGGGCAGGTGTACCTTGCTTGGCCTGTGGATCAGGGTCACTCTACATGTGACACAGCTCAGGGTGAAGAAGATGTTGCCTACCTTAATACGTGAATTGCAGATGCTTGTTTGTCTGCTGCCTTCTGATTAGACAATTTTGCAGATAAAGTAGTTTCACAACATATGGACAGTTTGTGAGCTATGGAAGTGGGGTAGATACTTTGTGTTCAGTAACCTTGCTTCAGCAGTGACTCCTGCATACACTGCATGCTATGTTCAGGCACTTTTGTGCATGTGCAGATAGTTTATATTCTTGTCTTATCTTATGTGTGAGGGAAACAAGACATCTTTGCTAAAGATGAGAAGTGTGTGTGTGCATTTAATTAGCAGAGTGGGTGTACATTGTCTAATGAGATGAGAAACAGCAAAGTCTGCATCTGTTTTACCTTGCTTGCTTGCTTGCAAGAGAAATGGCAGTCATTTGCTGAAACCTTTATAAGAGAAACCAGCATTGCATTGAAGGTGTGTGGTTGAAACCATTGCTTAACTATTGCTTGCTTGCATACGAGAGAAACAGCAGTCTGGCAGTAACTTTTGCATTGAAGAGAGAGGTTGCTTGTGTGTATGACTGATGCTGGGGACATATTTTAGTTGTCTGTTCTTCCGTTTGCATTTGAATGTAGGTATCCCACAATCCCATTGGAGTGGGTGGGGTTACATAATTATTTATTCAAATGTTATGTTAATCAGCGTACATATTTGTGCTTATTTTTCATGGGCCTTTGTCTAGATTTTTCATGTTTCCAGGTTGAGAGGTATCTACGTGTTACACGTTTGTTGATTGGACCCTTCACCCCCATTTGCACGGCCTATGAACATATGTAATTCGTAACTGCCGTATCATATCCTAGCTATATACATGTGTATATTTACACACACACACACGCACATACATACACACACACAGACACACACACACACACATATATATATATATATATATATATATATATATATATATATATTTATATCTACATTACTATATACAGATATATCTGTATATATATATATATATATATATATATATATATATATACATACATGTGTATATTTATATATTGCTGTCTATATATCTCTAACATATGGGTGTATAGGCATCGGCATAGGTATATATCTATATGTGGGTATGTATATGTATTCTGTCTCTGTATGTATATATTTGTACTACGGAGAGGGAGAGGTATATCTCCATGTAGCTATGGGTAGATGTACACACACATACCTTTACATATATACATCTACATTTGGTTATTCCATTCCTTGCCATGTAGATTAGACTTTGCTGCAGTGGGACTTGTAGTGGGTGTGGCTGCTCGTTGGGTGATGCCTCTGCCCAGTGAACACTTTTGCTTACATCCCTGGGGCTGTCCGTATAGATCCACATCAGCCAACACCTGCACACCTAGACCTATAACTAGCTACCCATAGTTCCTCCACCTGCACCTCCGCTACAGCACCCATCCTTACTCTGCGTGCAGGTCAGGTCTGAACACACCACTACATGCTGCCCACTCTTCACTTCACGGGTCCCATGTCATATGTTGTCATGATCCATGGGTCATCAGGCTTTCCCACCCTTGTATTCCAGGTATGTACACACCCTGGCCAGAATGGTCGTCGCATTGGCTTCCTTGCATGATATGTCAATTTTTGGGGCGTACCACAAGGGATGCTCCTGTCTGTGTTCCAAGATTAGATTTCACAGGTGCACTGTGTACCCCCCGGTTGTATCCTGCCTGTGGTCTGGGGAGCAGTGGACTTTTTACATTGTTTATGAGTTTGTGTGCATGTTTCCTCTGTCCGGCTTGGGGGGGAGGTCATGCTACGTGTTACATGTTTCTTGCTTGGGCCCCTCACTTCCATTGGCATAGCCTGTGAACATATGTCATTCTTGTGCTCTGTTTCCTATCATAGCTGTATATCTGTGTATATTACGCACACACACACACACACACATATATATATATATATATGTCTGCATACACACACATACATATATATATATATATATCTGTATATATATATATATATATATATATATATATATATATATATATATATACATATACATATTGTTGTGTATAAATATAAATATATATATATATATATATATATATATATATATATATATATATATATATATATATATATATATATATATATATAAATATATATATATATAAATATATATATATATATATATATATATATATATATATATATATATATATATATATAAAGCCATTTGGGTGCATGGGATGTATGGCTTTAATCTCTCTTATCTATTGCTATGATGGCTTAGTGGTTAACTACTGTGGCTATAATGTACAGGGTCCTGGATTTGTGCCTTGCTGAGGCAGTTTATTTTGTTGCTGGGTGGAAGTTGGGCCGTTGGATCCAGAATTATTATGGCACATTAAAGTGGATGTAAGCGGGTTTGCGCAATGGTAAGCACTGCTAACTTCTGGTTACAGTTTCTTACACTCATTAGCTTCTACTTTGCTTACTCTGTGTGGGCAATGCTTACCCTTGCGCAAATGCACTTGGACATGCTTACCACTGCTTATTTGTGCTTAGACCTGCTTACATGTGCCGTATTCATTAGACACTAACACTTCATGTGCATTTCTTGCAGTACTCACATTTAATTGTTATTCTGTAGGTTATATGACAAAACAATGTAAAATTATGTTCATATAAAGATTTCCTGTGAGAAAATGATTTGTGCTGCAGTGGGTCTTGAACCAGGAATGCTTGTTTGTTAGGCAGATGCTCTATCCACTCCACTATTGATGTGCTGCTTCATTTGCATATATATTCCTTGTTATCCACTTCAGCCTTTGCAGCTGCTTTAACCGTAGCTAGGCAATGGGCAAACCCACACACCTATGGTTAGCTGTACACGGGGTTTTAAGACAAATAAATAATAGGGTTTCTTCGTTTCATTTGACTGTACTCTTGCTGTTGAACACATGGGGACTGTTGGTGGGGATATGCGAACACTTGTGAGCTGTCTCGCTCATTTATTTACACATTCTTCTGTTCTACTTTTCAGGAGCGTGTTTATTCTGAGAGCGCTGCTCTCAGACACGCCCCCTGCACTCGTCCATGCTCCGTGTAGCATTTGGGGTTCAGGCAGCGCGCCTTCATTAATATGCATGGCACACTGCTGTCCTCCTCAACTGCCGCTTCCGTGCAGGACTAGGTTAGTCCTGCATGGAAGATTAGTAAATCTGAGGGATTGTGTAACACACCCTTCAATTCAACAATGGTATGTGTCTGACTACAACACCTTGTGTGTTTTTCTTAAAACACAACTGTAGTCTAGCTTTATTGACTCTTGTATGTGCAGATAAGCATTTCTTTGCAATAGTTCATAATCAACAAGCATCATCATGAGGTTTGAATTTTGCAGACTACTGACTGGTACTAATTTTAGATATATAATGCTTACAGTTGTACATATTCAATACTGTTACTACAACATATAGTACATTCTCGTCTGTCTCAGGCTGTGGTGATTGAACATATAAGGTATTTGTTAATGTTGTCACCATTATACTGATGTGTGCTCAGACAATTCTCATGCTGCCTGGCTGAGATTTTTGTCATGTGGCTTGTCTATTTTCCACAATATTGTCATATCACCTTCTTCTCATTTTAACAATAGCACTTGGTGGCTGTTCGACTGAATCATAACATGCAGACAGAACAATCTCTAGATTTCAACCTTCATACATTTTTACAATGCTAATGCCCCAGGTGGATGTCTCTAAGCCTATACAAATTTTCATAAAAGAATAATGACATTCTGTTTAGGAACAGGGCATTGAGGGGCAGGCATTTATAAGGTACCTGTGTCCATAATGGACATGTGATTTAGTTCCTGTGTAAATTTTCATCATTTTCATATTAAGTTCTGCTATGCTCTTCATGGAAATGTTCTTGTGTGATAGACATTTGCTTTTCATTTCCAACCCAGTCTAAACTACTTACACAATATATACAGACAATTTTCTGCACGTGTCCCACACAGTAAAACATACCAAGGATGCTATTCACATAAGGCTAACACTATCACTTGGGTGTAAGAATAGTGTATTTTTTCACTGTAACTTGTACTCTTTCTAATTATAGTTCACCACCCTTAAAATCAAATCCTGTGATGTGTACACTATCTTATTATATTTTACTGTCCCTAAATTCAAATCATGTTATTGCATATAACATAAGCTTTAGACTGTATTAAATGAACCACGTCTCATGGTCAATTACTTTGTTTGATAACTAAGTTATGGCACTCAAGATTAACATATACAGGTCAGACTCAGCTTTTATTTGTATTTCTTATTCTTTCTTAGTGTTCTGATTCTCTCCTGTCTGAAAGTGTTACCACTGTCACTTGTCTATTGGAATATATCTAGGTCCACTGAATTATGTGCCACGTATTGCTATATAAAACTACCATGAAATGAAACCACTACTAATTGTGTATTACAGCACTTTTAATGTATTAAGATAAACTTTCTTTTTTATACCTATTGTAATACAGCCTCTGTACATTTATGATCTTGTACTGTTAATAATGGAGCTTTTCTCCCTGGACCTCTGCTGAAAATGGACAACCTGCCCAGTCGGAATTTCCCAGTATACAAATGTAAAATAAAAATAAATAAAATAAAATTTCTATCTTGTTTTGCAATTCATCTTGAGGGAGCATGGGATCCTTGGCCATTCTGCTATCAGACGACAACAATGAGTGTATGCCAGGCCACTGCCAGAGTCTTCAGATTATGATGATGATGATGATGATGATGATGATGATGATTGATGATGATCATGATCATGATGGTCATGAGGGCACTGGACCCACACCTGCCTGAGATATCATGACAGAATGCCAGAAGAGGAAGATAGACACATTTTGGGAGAAGATCTGGGAGGCTATTACTGATGTGTTCCAAGCACAAATGAGAGGCACGATGGGGACATTCTTCCAGGATAAGACACAGGCTATGCATGATTCATTTAGGGAGATAACCCATGAGGTCATTCATGAGTCTCAGCTTCTTCAGGTTGGTCCCGCCAGTCTGTAAGTATTGTCTGTGTCCTCCAGTTGTGTTATGCTACCAACATGCTGATTGTCATATAATTGATTGGACTGTGATGCATATCATGTAGCTGTCATGCTTATATCTTATCGTCGTGTGACATTTACTTCTGTATAATGTCTCCATGACACACATTAACATATTACACTATACTCCCACATTCAGCTGTCCTTGCATTGTGGCAGTTAATCTGCAGCTACTGCTGCAGGATGTAGCCTGTAAACACGTGTTTTACTGAGGGCAAATGACAGACAACATATGTTGTCCATAGTCCAGCACTAACATTGTGGTATGGCTTGCATTTGTGTATTGCCATATCTTGTATGTGCCACAGAAGGACATGTCATTCCCCATGTGTTTTGGATGACAGATGTCATGATGTCCTACTGGCATGATGTAGTGTTGGGTGCCATGCACTGGCAATACTGATGTCATGTGGGATCATATACTGGCATATCACATCTATGTGCAGTCCTCCGTTAATGACTGCATCAAACAGCAATGCAGCATTAATCTAAACACAGTGGTACAAATAATTTATTCTTTAATAGTATATTGATCTGTGTTTGCTCTAACTTAAATTTTCACATCCATTTCTTATTCACATAAGTCCACACCTTCTGCAAATAATTGTACACATTAACTGGTTTTACATGTGTCTTTACATAGTTGGATCCATATTGACACACAGTTGTACTTTAGACAAGTGAACATTCAGTGACTTACCACTGATGTGCTTAATGATGCTCACAGGAGTGTCCTGTCCTCAGTAATGAGCAGTGTGTGTGACATACACCTGAGTTTGTTTGTTCAACATTTGCATGACAGCATATGTCTTATGTGCCTGAAATTCTTAGCTTGCTTACCTGTGCATGTTGATGTTACATGATTGCACATTATTGTATATGTGTGTTTTATACATGGCCAGTTCTGTGGACATCAGAGATCATTCTGCTATGTGACATACATTTTCCATTTGGTTAAATATATTTTGATTTGGCTTCTACAGCACCCTGTGTGCTGTACAGATGAATTTGCAATGTACCAACTTACCTTGTCTTGCTTTTCCCTGATGTGGGCCCAGGTTATCCACCTCCCTTCCACCTTCATATTTCCATATTATATTTTGCATATATGTTTGTCTTGTTGCGGTTATTAACTATTGCCATGTATCAGCTCATTGACAGAGTGATCATGTGCCAAATGTAGAGCCATTTTACAGATGCAGGACATCTACACACAAGTTGCTGGTTACTGCTAGCACTACATCCTTGTTCTCATTATATTTGTGTGTAAACTTGTGCACTTTGTTGACATCCATGTGCACAACCTGATATATTTGTTAAACTGTAGTGTTATATTATTGTAAATATTCTTACATGTCATTGGTGTGTATATGTGTATTGGCCTTAATTTCATGTACTTTCCATTTAGCCCACTGACAGTCATACATATATGCCTACACCTGTGTGTTGCCTTTGACATTGCATAAGTATTTAACATATATACATTTTATTACACATTTGTGTGGATTGTGTATACCTACTTAGGTATGTAGCAGACATTTTGTTGCTTTTTTTACAATGCCTCTATTTGGCACTGTGCTTGGTTATTTGCCTTTTACATGCTTGGTCATAGGTTTGGTCCTGTCCTCTGCTGGAGTTATCTAGCATTGTTAGACCTGCATTTGCTCATCTGTGATGTTGCTTGGCTTGCACTTGCACTGCTGACAATGTACTTGGATGTGTGTTTATTAAACCAATTTGTGCTGCGATCCTTATTTATTACCGTCCAACACAGATGTACCATTGGACATACCCATTCAGGTATGCCTGCCACACAATTTGCAACAAATTGTAACATGATAGTGCCTATGTTTTTCTGCATTTCACCATAGTTGGTATGCATCCCACCCTGTTTGACAACTATCCATTGCCTGTGTTGTGGTTGTGCAGTGTTCCATCTGTGTAACTTACCTGTCCGTTCTGTTTTTTTTTCTAACATTGGTCTGTCTTGTGTTGTGCTATTTGTTCTATGGGCATACCTGCTGTGATGCCCTTCTTCTCTTATTTCTCTATATTTACCTTTTCTTCTATTCTTAAAAAAATGGGACCTATTCCCACCAAAACTAAAGTGCCCATACCCTTCTAAGTTTCTGTCAGATTTTCCTACTCCAACATCTCTCTTGTGTGTCCCCTATCTTCACCCATACCTCACATCCTCTTTTTTATCTCCCACTTTCTTTGGGTATGTGTGTGTATTGCCTGTGTTCCTCACACAAGTCACAAACTCATTGTTAGCAAATGTTAACTGTGGCGATGTGGATGTGATTGCCTTTTTCCTTTAACTTCTTTATTAGAAATTTTATGGATTCCACCAGAATCTGTAAATGTAAGCAGACATATTTTATTAGTATATGATTTACAGAGATATCCATAGTTGTCTCTGAGATTACTGCACATATTGCTGATGTTATGTGTTACAAATGGCATGGAGCTTTGAAGCAAGTATATTTTGTTAGTAAATAAATTATAGAAATATCCATAGTTGTCTGTAATGTTTCTCAGCAAATTTCTGAAAAGATGTATTATGAATTCCATGCAGCTTAGGTTGGAATTTTTTTTGCTTGTTTCATAATGGAATCATTTATATTTCATAGTTGTCCGTTAACCTTACCGGACAGATTCTGTTATACATATGTATGTAGAACTATCAGGATGCTTGAATTGTGATAATCTTTACAACTTTGTTAATGTACAACGAGCTTTGACAACCATTTCTCATTACTTATGGCATAATTACTTGAGGGTTTGTTTAGTGCACCGTTGCTACTGAGCTACTCCTTTGGGTGTTGAGATATGAATTTATTGTGGTACATTTACATATTACAATGTTATCTGCAAGTTTAGTGCTGATTATTGCATAATGTGCTAACATCTGCAAACTTTGCGGAATCCGTCCTATTGTGTCTAGGGCCACTATACTGCTGTTGTTTTGAGAAAACATGCCTGGATTCATATTCAAAAAGTTTTTTGATGAGTAAAGTCTGAGATTTTAAACTGTACTTTAGACAAGGAGGTTTGTATTATCCCTGCTGCAGCTCATCTTCTCAAACAGCTTGATGAAAAAGAGAAATTAATTTAGGGCGTTAAGATTTTCCAATCATCACCTTATACATTTTACAAGCCATCTGCTCTTTTTCTTTAAGGCAGAATAATCTCTGACATTTTCTGGTAAACAGAAAACAAAAAGAGATGGCAGGAGGGAAGAATAAAAAAAAACAGGAATCCTTTCTGAAAAAGGGATAGATTACACCTGCAAAATGACTGTACCAGCATTCCTTCTCACCTCCCCTCTCCCCCTGTTCCTACATCTCTAAGTCTGTCCCATAGACTGGCTCTCAATCTTTCCCTTCAACAACAGATTATTTCAAACTCTTGGGTACTAATACTGGTTCAGGAGGGTTGTGTTTGGCACTGGATATAAATACCTCCTTTCAATGCAATACCTCCCCACTCATCAAAACCAAAAAGAGTTTTCTCCTCAGGTTCTTCAACACATGCTTTTACCCTCGGAGTCATTCAGCTAGTGCCTTTAGACCAAAGGAAGGAAGGCTTCTATTTCAGAATGTTTCTGATTTCAGAAAGAGCTTTCCTGGAGACCAGTTCTAGATCTTTCCTTTCTCAACCTCTTTTTGAAAGTATTAAAATTCAAAATGTTGACCCTTTAGAGTTTTATGGCAACATCAGACCTAAAAGATGCTTATCATCAAATTGCTGTAGCCACAGGCTTTAGACTATTTCTTAGGTTCTGTATCTGGGTCACATTACTAAATGACCCTTTGAGTTAGCTACAGCTCTTAGGGTGCTTATAGAAAGACTAGCTTCAAGAACAGCTCATTATAGACAGCAAGACATTCATAGGTTAGTAGTAAGCTAACTGGCCTTGCAAGCCATTGTAAGCCTAGCCAATTATCCCTTGTGAAGCTCAAATCCAGCACCTTGTGTTTGTAAGGCAAATACCTTAACCATTAGACCACCCTCCCAATCCCATTCAGATATTTTTCTAATTTAGTCAGCTTACTGATCTTTGCAAAATCTTTTGCCAGATGTCAAGAGTTCTTAACGTGTTTCTTCATTCCTTACTAATTTGGCTTTTCAGATAAATGATCACAAATCCTCCTTGACTCTGTCACACAGGATTGTGATTTTAGATTGCCTTCTAGATACTTCTCTTCAAAGGCATTCCTAATACATGAAACAGTGAGTTTCGGTTTGGAAACTTTCATGATCATCATCTCCAATCAGCCTGAGACTTCAGCCAGAAAATGTATCAGGATTCTAGGATTCATGGCTTCTATGATTCTTATGATTCATCTTGCCAGGCAAAAATTCAATGTTTTTTAGTTACATAAATAAATGCAAATTTGGACCCAACATTCTCATCCCCTGGGATTTTCACATTCCACTTTTGGGCTGTTTCAAGAAAGGACTGCACTGATGGAGGAAATAAGATGCCTCACTTTTTTTCTTGCGGAACAGTTTCTATTAGGGTGAAAGTGTGAAGCCTGATGAACAATTCAGGCAGACTAAAAGTACACAAATGTCAAAGAGATGTTAACTTCATGGTCTGTGTTTTCTGGAACTATTACAGGTAATTACAGACAATAAGACAATGATTTGTTAAATAAACAGGGGGACATTAGGTCTTACTTCTTGTACAGGCTGGCTAAGGTGGCCTGGGAATTAGCTCTACAGTATGGTAGACTCCCCCAAGCATCATACATACTGTCAGAATAAAATGTAGTGCAGCCAAGCTGAGCAGGAATAGGGCAGACCCCCGTGAATGAAGTTTAATGAGGGAGTCTTCTATGAATAGATCTAGTAGTGGGGGATACTTCAAATAGATCTGTTGACCTACTTTCAGGAAAGGAAGGAAGGATAAAAGGAAATTCTGCACCAGGGTTCCCTGCAGGCAGCTCTGGCAAATAAATACATTGTCATTCCCATGGATGGAAATGTGCCTGTATGTAACTACCCTTTCCAGTGATATCCAGGGACATTCTGAAGATTCATAAGTACTCTCCAAAAATAATTATGGTGATTGCCTTCTGGCCCAGGCAACATTGATTCTTCCTTCTTATAGAATTGGCCAGGGCTCAGGGGCAATTACCACAAGGTTCCTGACAGACTGGATCTGCTCACACAAGACAGGGGGAGTTTGATACACCCTGATCTCAACTTCAACTGACTTCCTGGATGATTCAGTTCTAACACCTCAAGGCACATTTTTCATCAAGATATGCAGCAGGTACTAAAGGAAACAAGAACCCATGCTACTGCAAAAGCTTTTGCCAACCTTACTCATCGATAAGCAAGGGCCTGTTTGGGATTATTACCTCTAGACCTCAAACATTTGTGTGAGTTACTATCCTATGCCCTGTTTACTCCTTTGGCAAGAGCTATTTATCAGACATTTCCAAGTGTCTGTCCATGGATCTCTCACTTCATTTCAAACTTTGCTCAAGCTGTTATAAAAAGACTTGCTGTTGATTTATAAAATCACCTGTTATTCAGGTGAGACAATTAGGATCTTCATTTTTTCCTGGGAAAGTTATTTTTGTCTAAATATGAACCAGTTATTCTGGCTGTTTTTGCTTAATTTTTTTTGGTAGGCTAAATGATGTATGGCTCTGACATCTGCAAGAGAATATTAAAGTTGCAACTATTCATGGTGGGTTACCTGTTTTACTTTTCCAGGCATATAGGGTTCTCTGTAGGAAAAATACCCTATATATGCCATACTATTTTAAGAGTATACCTTCAATCCAGCCATCAGTCTTCCTTATTACTTTCTGAATTTGAATGACAGGGAGAATTGGTTCTTTATATTTTGGTCATATGTTGGCAAATTGGGTATTATCTTGAATGTATTAAGTCCATTAACAAAGCTGTACAGCTGTGGAATTCCTAGTATGGGACTGGAAAAAGACATTTGTCAATGCAGACAACTCCATTTTGTTGTTCCTTACTGTACTTTTTCTTGTTATTCTTACCATGGTAAAACATTTCTGGGCCAGACTAACTCACATTCTAACAGATTCTTGTTTTCTTTAATGTTATACTAGAAAGAGGTGGACTCTAGAAGCATTCTAGAAACTACTACATGATCCTCTTTACATACTTTTGCAAAGCATTACACACTGGATTCCTTTTCCTGGTCCAGGACTGCTTTTCCTATGACCATTCTTCATGGGGCTCCTGGACCCTTATCCTTCCTCCTGTCAGGTTAGATAAGCTTTGTTAATTAACCCAGATAGCTGAAGGCTGCTGCAGCAGTGAAAATGATGAACATACTACGACTGTATAAGTTGTGCTTACCATAACAGTAAGTGCTCGAATTCCTCACTGCTGCAGTAGCCATACCCTCCCTCTATCCCTGCTTCTGTTGCATGTAATTAGTTGTTAGAATAATAGGCTATACATTTATATTTAGTAGGGAGTAGAAGGACTAAGCTTTCTCTTTTTTATTTGGGCAAGAAAGTCTTGATGTTTTCTATCAACTGATTTTCCTCCTATGGATTAGCCAATCAGTAGTCAGAGGGTAGGTGTGGGTGGGTGCCAGAGCTTTTTGAAAACTGGATAGTTGTATCTTGGGCAGGATACAATCCAAATAGCCATGGTTACTACAGCAGTGAGGGATTTGAATATCTACTGTTATGGTAAGTGCAACTTACACAACTGTATTTTCTTCCATACTCCAACATAATATACTTACCAACATACACACACAACCCCCCCAACACACACACACGCACACATGCACACACACACACACACACACACACACACACACACACACACACACACACAACCCCCCCAACACATACACACACACACAAACACACACACACACACACACACACACACACACACACACACACACACACACACACACACACACACTCAAAGAGTAACATCTGCAGTTACTTTGGTCTCTTTTTATATAGCGGCCTGAAGTCATTAAAATAAGTGAGATTTTTTAATAATCTGAAAACCTGGTAGAAATTATTAGAGTAGGACTACCTGTCAGAAAAGAGAAGATTATCTCTAATTCAAAGTGCAGTGCTGCACTATTGCATGTGTAAATAAAAAAAAAATTATAAATGAATGTATCATTCTTACTGTAAAGAATACCAGTTTATAATGTTTTTAATAAAACTGTGCATTATTTTTGTAATTTATGTTGAAAAGGAAAATCCTCTGATTTTTTTTTCTTGGAGCTAAAACACAAAAGCCACAATGTCTCTTTACCTAAATTAGTGCATGGTGTATTATATTTACATGCTAACTGCAATAGCAGGATAATTGTATGTTCAAGAAAGACACGTTCAGCTCTGCATGTTCAAGAAAGACACGTTCAGCTCTGCTCCCAGTTCCAAAGGGGATTTAGACTCACCGCACCAAACTAACTGAGTGTTGTACGTTGATGAGGGTCTCCGATATCTGAGGCTGAATCAGTGGTGAAGTCCATACTTTAAAATGAATGGGCTACTCTTTGAGATGGAAGGTCTACCTGTATGTGGAAGTATTTACTACAGGTAGTAAAGGGTAGGGCTGGGCTAGCCAGCCGGCAGTGTAAACCTTGGTTCTAGATGATTGTCACTGTTGAAGAGACATCCCAAACCCATGTGCAAAAATGGGGAAAAAAGGTTGTGGATGGTTGGATGGAGTACTGAGTAGGAAATGAGACTACCTTCAGTACCTACTTACTCATATAAGTAGAGCTGTAGTGCAGCCATCAGGAGTTGGGGTGACCCTTCCTGGACTGCACTTATGCATGGCAGTGGGTAGTGCAAGCCATTCCACAAACTCCTTGGGAATGGCTCATTTTACTGTGGTTTTAAGAAAAGATTGCATTTCCTGGTGGTATAGTGGCTCCCCACCCAGTACCCTCTTCTGGACTTGGTTAATGCAGGTATAATAAACCTGCCGGCCATTTCACTTGCATTCACTAGTATGTTCCACAAATGGAGCGGTGATGCTAAACAACCTTATGACTATGCAGTTACTCAGCCAGTAGTACCAGTGCCATCATACAGATGGAACCTCAGCTTTACAAAGTCCACTAGTAGCTTGAGTTCTATACTCAGACAAGGTGATGTGGTGGTTCATTAACTTATAACATTTCTGAAAAAGAAGTTATGTACTTACCATAATGTTCCATCTGTGTTGTCCATTTTCATTCTTCCTCAGCTAATGGGATTGGATCGGACCTTCAGATCCAACTCATCAATTTTATTAGCTCGTGGCCAACAATGAAGTCTCAAGCTCCTTCCCCACCCATAATGCACCACCCCTAACATCCCTCAGATCTTGTTTGCAGCTTGACAGGAAGCCTGTTAAAAAAGTACCATTATTGGAGTTCAATACAAAGGACACAGGTGTCCTGAACTAGCTCAATCCTCCAGAAGTCAGTTATGAAAAATGGAGGGGATGATGGCTGGAGAGTTGAGGAAGGATGAAAATGGACAACACAGATGGAATGTTATGGTAAGTACATAACTTCTTTATCTGATGTTGTCCATGTTCATGCCTTCCTCAACTAATGGGACAAAATCCCCAGCTACCTAAATTGCTGGGTGGACTCTAAGGAAGGATATCTCTGAGTACAGTTGAGCCAAAGGCTGCTCTTCCTCTTGAGACCAAATCTAGTTTGAAATGAATGATAAAGGTATGGGGATTTGACTAAGTTTCAGCTGGACATCTATCGTCCATAGAAGCTGTAGACTGGAATAAAGCAGAAATTGCCATAGATCTGGTAGAATGAGCCTTTAATGCTTTTGGTAAGGGGAGATTCAATTTGTTATAGATAAAGGAAATGCAATTTGTCAGCCATCTAGCTAGAGTTACCTTTATAACTGATTCGCCCAACTTATAATGTGCAAAGGACACAAAGAACTGATCTGTCTTTCTAATCTCTTTTGTTCTGTCTAGGTAGAAACATAATTGTCTATGAACATCCAGTAAGTGCAGCATATATTCCCCTATATTTGTAAATTGTGGGAAAAATACTGACAAGTTAATGGATTGGTTAATGTTGGATTCTGACACCAACTTTGGAAGGAAGGAAGGAAGCATTAGTACATATTGTGACCATATCTTTATGAAAAATCAAATATGGGGCCTTAGAAGACAATGCTTGAAATTCTAAAATTCTTCTAGCAGATGTAATTTCTACTAAAAAGATAGTTTTCCATGTCAAAAATTAAAGATCACATTTATCTGCGGGTTCAAGGGGACAGTCTATTAAGGCTTATAGTAGCAAATATAAATCCCATGGTGGTGTGGTGTCTTTAAATGGGAGTCTCGGCAGAAAGCAGAAGAATACCTTTAAAAAAATGCTTTGCACAGTTTAGAGGAAGCCAGGGAAAAATTTTGAAATCCCACATGAAAGTTAGAGATTGCTGCGAGTTGAACTTTAACAATTGGTGTACTAGCATCCTCATTAAACAAGCTTGCTAAAAATTCTAGAACAGATTGAACTGTAGCTGAGAAGGGGTCTGTCTGATTCTGATCTGCCCCATAAACAAACCGTCTCCATTTACTCCTGTACAGTTTCCTAATGGAAGGTTTATGGGAAGATAAACGTATGGAATGAACAGGGGAAGAAAACATTGGTTGTCTTTATATTAAAGGAATTGGAGAAGCCACGCTGTTAGTTTGAGATTTGAGATACCCAGGTGAACCATGCTTGTCAGGTGACACAGAAGGTCTGGAATTAGATCCAGAATTCAAGGTGGGTATAGTAGATGAGACCAAAGAAAGGGGAACCAAATCTGCCAAGGTCAGTAAGGAGCAATGAGGATGACTTTGCCCTTCAACTGGGCTGCTTTTTGAAGGAATTTGGGAATTAGGAGAGTTGGTGGATAAGCATACAGAAGACAAGGGGGCCAATCGAGTAACAGAGAATACCTCGCTGATTCCCCCGGTGGGGCGATCAGGGCAAAGAAGCTGCTGCACTTGTTGTTTAGGTGAGATGCAAAAAGATCACAGAAGGCTGGCCCCACTAACTGAAAATCATTTCTGTCACTCTGTTGTTGAGAGATCACTCATGAGGTAGTAAAATGGGTTTGCTTAGTTTGTCTGCTATCACACTGGACTTTCCCAGAATATGCATTGTTATTAGAAAGTGGTTGGAAGATATCACCCATAGCCACACTCTGAGGGCTTCTTGACACAAGGGATAAAATTTGGCTCCCCCTTGCTTGTTGATGTACCAGACTACTGACATGTTGTCTGTCTGGATTGCAACCCTAAGAGCACTCTCTCATCTGCAGAATACTGATATGCAGGTTGGCCTGTACAGGGGACCAAGTACCTTGGACTATTTTCCCTAGGAAGTACCCTCTCACCCAATCTGGGAAGTGTTTGTGGTCACTATGGCCTTAGGCTGAGGAAGTATGAAAGAACAACCTTGTAACTGCTGTTCTGACTGCATCCACCATGAAAGGTATTGTTTTCATACCTGGGTTATTCTTATCTTTGCAGATATGGGCTGATAAAGCATTGTCCATTGTGTTGCTAGCATCCAATGAAGAATTATTGATGCTGACATTGATCCCAGGGCTTGCAGAATCAATTGGGCTAAAATTCTGGTACTGCAAATTAATTTTCTGAGCTGCGTCCTTATTATTTGCACTCTTGATAGAGGAAGAGAAGCTACCATAGACAGTGTGTTGAACACTGTTCCTGTGAATTCTGATGTCTGGGTTGGTTGCATATGAGACTTGTTGCAATATATAGCTATTTCAAGATGCGAACAGGTCTGTAACATCTGATCGTGAGCATCTATCAGTTGATACCTGATTAGGGCGGTAATGAGCCCGTCATCTAAATATGGAAACACCCGAAATCTTTGCAGTCTTAAGTCAGCTACAACCACTGCCATGCACTTGGTAAACACCTTGGGGGCTGTGATGAGGCCAAAGGTCAGTGCTCTGAACTGATAGTGACTGGCTCCCAGCCAGAAGCTTTAGTACCTTCTAGATCATCTGTTCATCTTTATGTGATAGTATGCATCCTAAAGATTTATCACGCACATACAGTCGTTCTTGCTCAGAAAGGGCAGAATGGACTGAACCATGACCATTCAGAACTTTGTATGTCAAACCAACTTATTCAAAACACTGGGATCCAAAACTGGACTCCAGTCCCCTGTTTTCTTTGCCACTAAAAAGAATCTTGAGTAAGTTCCAGATCCTATTTAGTCTGGTGGGACCTCTTTGCCAACTCTTTTTTCTAGCAGCTTTTTTATTTCTAGTTTTGCTGCTTTCCTCTGATTGGGTGGAACATCAGGAATTTTCCTGGGTAATGGAAGAGGTAGGGAAACAGAATTATATAATCTCTGGAAATAATTCTCTGCATCAACTATCTTTTGTAATACTTAGCCAGGCTCTCTGATGCAGAGATAAGTTACCCTTGAATACCACCAGAGTTAGGCAATTGGGCCTCCATTCAGGAAAGCTGACAGGGTCTGTTGGAAAAGGAATCTTTAGATCCCTAGTATTGCAGGTCTTCTCTGCCATGGAGGCATCGTCTTCCATTATCACTCTCCCTCTGCCTCTGGGTGAACTAAATCCACATGTGTCCTGGAAAGGACCCTGAGACTTTCTGAACCACATTTTTTACTTTCCCTTTGATTTCTGGAAAAGATCGTTTGAGGGCTCGAAAAATGTATGCCCACGAGGGTCTTTCCATCTTTCTCACACCTGTAGAGTGTGTCCTTTACTGTGGAACCAAGCAAAGAAGTGCCATCAAAGGGAGGATTGACAAATGATGACTTGAAGTGTTCCACAAAATCTCACAGGCGCATCCAGGCATGCCTCCTGATGGAAATGCCTGAACCCAAAGCCCTTGAGCTGCCTTCTGCAGTGTGCAAGATAAGCCTCATGGATGAATTGGATCTAGCCTGTAGGGTAGTCAACTGAGAGACTAATGAAGATTGACCCTCAGCAGTTCCAGTTCCAGAAAGAGATTTGGATAACTCTTTAAGCAAATCTCTATGAAGCCTAGTGAAATGTGCTAAGGATTACTCTTTAATCAAATCTCTTTGATACCTAGTGAAGTGTGCTAAATAGTTCAGTGATCTAAATGAAAATGTCACCGAAGCATAAACTGTCTATCGCTCTTAACTGTCTATTAGAGGATGAACAGACTACCTCTGTTCAGTAAGTTCCTTTTTTGTAGCCACCGCCATGACTATGACATCTAGTGGGACCCTTTTACTCAAATATTCCTGGTCTACTGGTCAAGCCAGAATCCTGCATGGTCTCATGGAGATTGGCTCAATCATGTCAGGTTCCTTTCATGCCTGTTTGGAGATCAAATTAATAAGCTTAATGGCTGGCAGAGTAACCCAGGAGGTAGACAGACCAGTACCAAATGCTTCCAAAAATACTGATTCCTCAGGAGAAGGGTTTTCAGAAGACCAGATGCCCTTTTATTTTAGGATCTCAAGAATGTCTCCAAATGAGACATCATAAGGTGGTGATTTCAGGGACCCCTCCCCTTCATTGAAATCAGTACCTTATGTAACCGAGTCCTGCAGATAGTCCAAGTGCCTCTTTTTGCACTTTATTTTCCTAGGGGCTTCATCAGTGGGGTCATCCTGAGATGTGTCAGAAGAGATAAAAATACCCTGATGAGTAGACTAGAAGTTTTGGGCTGGCTGTCCTGTGGAGTAGAATGTTGAGGATTATGGTGCAGTCATTTGGGAAGTAGAGGGTAGATCTTTAGGTGAAGGACCCATCTGACCTGCTGGAGCAGCGAGCACTCTCTTCATTACCTCAAAGGTCAATCACTTTGGGGAGGAGGAAGCCAGTGGAGCCAAAAAAGCAAGTTTCTGGTGTGTCACTTCCCTCCTCCTCAAGAGCAATCCACCCAAGAAGAAAGTCAGCGCTAAACTGTCCAGTGCCAAAGCCCCAACAGGAAGAGATGGCTCAGAAAACCTCAAAGTTGAACTCAGCCTTTCAGATCTGACAGGGAAGCTTCGGCTCCAAGACCCATCAAGCTCCAAGGATAGCAGAGCAGGTGCACTCAGAGCAATAGTCAGATCCGAAGACTATGTTCTATTTGTATCTGAGTCAAATGGACCTGGAAGGCTAGGTTACGGGGCTCTAAAATCACAGGTTGAATTAGAGAAGGAACTGTTATCGGTGGAGTGACAGGCTTCCTGACCCAAAGAGGTAGGAACCATGAGAACTCCTTTCCAAATTTGCTCCATGAAAAATGTCCTCATCATCCTCTCCAAATCCGGTTCCATGAGACTTTTGGAGGAACAAGAGGTTACCAGGGATGGCAATTTTGAGTGCTTCTCTAAAAAGGGAGAGGGCACCCTGGAAGGCACCAGATCCAGACTTTTTGAATATGCAGTTCTTGCTAAAGGCTTAAGATCCGAAGATGTAATATCTAAAATATATTTGGTTGGATCTGAAGATGAAGGATCCTAAATATGTGTGATTGGATCCAATGATGATCTGATCAAATGTAAATTTGGAGCCAGTCTTTCTTTTTCCTTGGTTCAGAAGTAGTACAGGCTGGAGAATCTGAGGAACTAGACATTTTTGATAGGTCTTTAGATTTATATTTGAGGAATTGAATCCCAACAATGGCTTTAGAAAAGGGAGATGGCAGTAATTCCTTCAAAATTAGCTTATTTTTCATGTTAGCTAAAGCTCTTGGGGTTGAACCCTTGACAGATAGTACAGTCCTTTTGCAGGTGCTATGGTCCCAAACAACCTACACAAAGAGAGTGGGCATCCAACAAAGGCAACTTGTGCTCACACATCACATTTTTTAAAACCTCCTGGACCCTTCTTAGACATCTCTGTAGTTAAAAGAGAAGAGCTAAAGTAAACTTTTTTTTTTTGGTAGACAGAAGGGGAATATGAAAAGAAAAATACCAACAATGGCATTTAAGAATAGAAAATACTGACAACGGTAATTACAGAATTTACGCAGTGTGTAGAGAAGGCAACGGGTAGGAGATTCACCTACCACAATGGTAGAAAAATTTTACAGCCAAAATATAAGAAAAATAATGGCAGAAATGCCTTAAGAAGAAAAATTAAGATTAAAGATGAAAGAAATAAGTGTTTATAGCAGAATTTAAGATGGAGATATGAAAACGTATCTCCCACTGAAGACTGGAGAGATGAAACTGACCACCTCTAAAAGTGGCAAACAAAATCTGAGGGATGTTAGAGGGTAGTGCATTATGAATAGGGAAGGAGCTTGAGAGTTCATTGGTGGTCTCAAGCTAGTGAAATGGCTGTGTTGGATCGGAGGGTCGGCTCTGATCCCATTAATTGAGCAAAGCATGAAAATGGACAATATCAGATCTGCTTTAGTTTGTCTGGATCTCGATTCAATTCAATATTTCATCATTGTGAAATACTGAATTCGGACATCCCCAAGACAATGTCATACTAGGTCATGCTATGTGGTAACTACAAATTGCAAACCCATTTACGTGAGCACAGTCTTTGTATTATATTAAATGCCAGTGCTTTGTACAAAATCCTGCTGTTTTAGCATTCAACCTCTTTTGTCAGAAGGCAAAAACCCACAAACAGTTTCTCACTGTCTAAATTAACATGTAGACCCCTATAATAACATGTTAAATGCAGCCGTAGGAGTTTCTTATTTTCTATAGACTCAAGTTAACAAACAGTTATTCCTAGTGAAACATTTTTACTGTGAGAAATAGCGTGATGATAGTACTTACACCACAAAGAAAATAAGAAGCTGTTCTTCTAAAGAAGTTTTTTTTCTTACCCACAGTGCATGGCACTTTATGTAAATCATCATCCGATACCTATCATAATCATATTTTGTGAATGTGGCTATGGAGAAAAAACTGAATAAACACTGAAACTAGAAAAAAGCAGCACTCTGTAGTCTTCATATTTTTTAAAAGCTCCTTGCAATATTACCATGAGTAATATAACTTGGAATAAAATCAATTGTAAAACAAGTATGTTTTAAAACATGATACCTAAAGCCAAGTGGTAGAATCCTGATTTCTGTAGGTTATTGACAGAAATTAGAAATATATGTAGGGCAGGTGATTATTAATTTTCTGTTTTTGTTTCTCTACCCTTAAGCAGTGGGAATTGGAAATATCAGATCAAGTTGATGTATTTGGAGTGCCAAGTCGGGGTTGTGCAGAACAGGTGTGACTGGTTTGCTCTTAAAATCCGATTTGATTGGGGAATGGACCTTTTTTGTTTACTCCTTAAATTTAAGTTGTGGAAGGAGGCAGTGCCATATCAGAGGGTAGCAAAGGACACCAGAATAGCTAGCTTCACCTCTGATAAAATATATGGAACGAGCTTAAATTTCTCTTTGGGGTTGCTGCCTCCTTAACCTTCTCACCAGCATATTTTTAAATTGTTTGTTGAGAAGGAGATTTACAGGGGACTGCAGCTCCCTTATAAACAAGAGATAACAATAACAGACAGAAATAGACTGTGCACTGCTCCACCAGTCTTGAGAAAACAATGAGAATGTGTCCACTGCTCCACCAGTCTCGAGAAAACAATGAGAATGTTATAATGGTAACTGTTAAGGTACACTACCACTATAATGTTCTCCCAACTACACAAAAGCACTGTCAGGATCACCAAGCCGTGGACCACTCCTAAAATACCAGTATCTCTGCATTTGGCCATCTTTCCTCAAATACTGTAAATAATGTTCAGATTTCTCAGTGTGCTTACTGCTTTGCTGTCCACAGAAATTTGGACTGAATTTACATTTTTATTTCAAAGTTTACAGCAAAATGCCAAGAACCACCTGGCACCTGCACCTCTCCAGGTTACATATACCAGCTTCTGTATCACTGCATTTTAGGCAAAGCAAAAAAGCCTGGAATATCACAATCTCTATTTTAAAATGCAAAAAAAAAAAAAAAAAAAAACAGTATACATCCAAGGGTGCAGCCAGAAATATATATTTTGTACTCATATCTACCATTGTTGCCCACCACCACCTACCTATCATATTAAAAATGTACTCAACCCTCAAAATGCCACCCCAGACATACAGGACGGTAACACATTATTTTCAACTGTTACCATTAATACCTATCAAAAACTATTTTTCAAAGTGTGTATTTCTTCACATAAGCATGCTTTGTATGTCTATTTACTGTAAATATTGCTTTACACAATTTTAGACATTCTGTCATACCTCCCAACTATCAATATTTTTGCCTCAACTATTTTGTCTATTCTTCATAAAATTTGTGGCTTTCTGGCAAATCACTGAGGATTGAAATCACTAAATAATGGCATACATTTGTGTTTTCATATCCCTCAGAAAATGCACGCTAACACAAATCCTTTTATTGTAGCAATTTTCTAAGTTTTTAAGAGCAACATTTAAAATCTGCACCTATTTTTGGGCCTTTGTCCCCCCATTATTTTAGGCTTTGTCCATGCTTTTTGTGCTAAGAGGATGAGAGGTATACATTCTGTGCTTTTAGAGTACTGAAGTTTCCAAGAGATGCTCTGAAGCACTGGCCTCATTTGAATACATTTAGTATCACTAGTTACACTGTTGTGTTCATCCATCAGTGTTTGCCTATTAAGAGTCTCATTTCACTAGTGTGTTGAACACAAACCTGATAACCTGATAATCTGTCACCATCCAGACCAGAGAGCTGGTCTCAAGGACATTGGTGTACTGAAAATACCTGTCTCATGTTAATCTGAACGGTAAAATCCAGTCTCCCACTGGGCTGACATTGTGTAGGGCAGCATGTTCTGTCCAATTCAATACTTCTCAACTGAACTTTGAGCTGCCATGCGCAGACAAGGTAAAGAAAGACATTCCATAGCAATTATATATTAATGAATATCATTATGAATGCTATTGTAGCACTGAAATTGCTCAATGGTAATCTGGCTAAATTTCTCCAGCAGGAAGCCTGACTGTAACACCAGGTCAGATGTAAAAGTAGAGCTGCATAGGTAGCTGTGACACCATACAGTGCAACTGCTCTACCTGCAGGGCAAAGTTGTAAACACAGTCATGACAGCCAGCACTAACATTGTGGCTGCATTCACCACATACACAAGGGGGACCTGGATGTAAAACTACTAGATAATCAGGAGTTTCCATTCATTGTTTTAATACAAGACAGTAAAACAAGCGATTTCTGCAAGCAGTTTGTGGAATGGCTCACACTGCACATCTACATCCTGGTGAGATCCCAGGCACACAACCTCACTGGCCCCCAAAAATCTTCATGACAGCTCCACCTGTATGTGACATTAGGTACTGAAGGTAGTCTGGCTTTCTGCTTGTCATTGTCTGCAGTACCTACTTCCATATACAGGCGGATATTCCACTTCACTGAGAACTCCTTTCATTTTGGAGAGGTTTGCCATTAATTCATTCTAGTACACTGTCCAATTTCACAAGAGTACAATGCCAGATTATTATTAGACGGTGAGCCCAACTCCCCTTTTTGGAATCAGATGTAGAGATCCTCATTTCACCATAGCATTAGCCACAGCCGGATCATGGACAAATGGGGCCCTAGGCAGAGTAATGAACTAGCCCCCCAAGCCATTCCAGTGTTCCATAACTTGCCCCCCCACACACACTACCACAAACATTGTTCAAAACTGTCCGTGTGCATACTTTTTTTGTCTTTTCTGTTGCAAGTATTACAGAGGCATGGATTTAATATAAACCTTTTTTTCTAATTTCATAGCACAAATGTTGATGCCCATTTGCTAAACAAAGCAAAACAGTTGCACATTAAAAATAGATTTAGCATGAGCAACAGTAAACTTATCCTCTCTTGAAGCTCACTTTCATTGAAAATCTCTCTGGACAGTGGCAGATTAAGTGTACCTTCCTCTCCAGGCTGCTTTTAAACCATGACCCCCGCATACATTTTAGGAACATGCATAAATGCATGTGTTCTTTGATTCACCTTCCTGTTTCAAATATTTCTTGTTTAGTACAGCAACATCTGTTAGAGTGCATTTTACGCTTATAGCTTTAAATATTTTTCCAGTAAGCAGTGAAACAAAAGGTATGACCTAATAATAAAAGTACCAATTTCAGAACATTTTAGTCATAAAATGCAACTCACACTGCTGTTATTATAATCTGCCAGTATGTGTAATCAACAGTTATGACAACTAAATTGACTGAGTACACATCATGTCTGACTGGGATAAAATGGCCACAATAAAGTATTCCAATTTAAATTGTCACTAACTCTGCAGAGACGGACTGATGACTTTATAACTTCAGCAGCTCAGCAGAGAGTTATTTTTATCTAGAGACTTGTCCCTAACCTAGTAATTATAGATACATTGTTTACTGCATCCTTCTGAGATGTATGTGTCAAATAATTAATAATAATAATGACCAAAGTCACATATTTCAAATGTTTCAAATTTGTTTCACACAACATACGGTAGCCCAAGTATTACTATTTAATTTACACACACAACTTTCTTTTGTTCATTTACTTTTTCACACTCACTAAACAGCAAAAACGCTTCTTAGTAAATGTAAAATAATAGCTTGATCTCGCTCTCTCTCTCATACATGCATACACTCTCATACAAAGACATAAACACATACACTCTTTGTTTTAAAATTCTTTTCTTTTCTATTTTACACTCCCTAGCTAAACAACAAAAACGCTGCTTAGTCCGTGTAAGATACCGGAAGGCTGTTAGTTTACTTTCAGTCTGATCTCCATGGCAGCTTAATTTGCTGCTATGAAACGTTGGACTCATTTTGCAGCAGTCATTACCTGTACATGGACTGGACACTCTAAATTGGCCCTGGGTGAGAGTGATTGGTATGGATGAACTACCACTGCAGGGATAGCCACCTGCCAGTATAAACTTTGTAAAAGATGCATTACCTATCTGTACATTAACACTCTGCTGGAAAATGTTTGTTCTCCAATCAGAGTGTGATCTTCAGGCTTCTCATTTTGTTAACTGCTCTTGTGTATTAACCTACTTCAAATAGGCTATGAAAAATTTTTCATATCAGAACATGAAATCATCATTCAGGCTCTAGATGACATAAAATAGTGTAGTTTCCAATCTTTTTGATGAGGCTCAGGATTCTTAATTAATAATGTGGTGACAGATGTAATTATTATTATTATTTTTTTCTGTTTTAATTGTAAATACAGAAGGACAAATAGCCTCTGATTAAAACACTGCCTTCATGTTTTACTTCTACTTCAGGCATATTTACCACATTTACTTTTAGAATATCATTAACGCTCAGCATGCTGCATTGTGAGAATTATGGCAACATTGTGACATATTTATGGTGATGTGCTTTATTTTATTTTATTTGTATTTGTTTCCTGATTTTCTTGTTTAGCTTAGAGTATTTCAGTAGCTGTTGGTGGTACTGCATAGTCATTACTGCTGGACAACCTGTCTCAAAAACTAACAGTTTAAAGGATGAAATCAGGCTGTCCACCCCCCTGAAGGCAATAAAAATTCAGGTATTGATTGTTGTAGGTGTTTACAGTAAAATAAATAAATAGATAAGGGTATCTAATTTAAACAGCTATTATTTTTCTCCCTTGTATTGTCAGAAATAAGTTTAAAAATCAGTGACAACAATGATAGAAAATTATAAACCTATTTATCAAAGGGACAGAGTAACATTTGTAAAATTATGCAACTCTGCTGCAAAGTTCTACCACACAAAGTCATTTTCTGAAAAAGGGAAATGAAGTATGTTTCCACTTTCTTTAAATTATTGGAGCCATGACTTTGCTGTTCATGCAATGTAACTCTCTGGGTACTAGACAGCTTCAAAAATCACATGCGATGGGCAGGGTGATTTGGAAAACAATGAGAAGTGGTGGACCAGGCCTGAGAGTTGGAATGATTCTCCAAAAAAAGGACAGCTGAGAGATCTAATGGCCAGTAACAAATCATAGCCATGCTCACCCCATCTCATTTTACCAATTACAAGATTGACAGATGAGTACATCCTCTGCTGCCAGTGACAATGCACAGCTAAATAAAAAAAAAAATCAGTGCCAGTCATAGATCAAATCAAATAGTCAGATGTGTGCAAAGGCCAAACCTGAAAAGGTGCAAACCCAACAGGCAAACACTGCATACATTCCATGTAAAGTGTTCAGCCAACAGCAGTGGCTGAAGCAATCTGTAACCAGCCACCAAGAGTCAGTCCCATGACAGCATTCATCCAGATATAAGTGGCTGAAAGAAATCTGCAACCTGCTGAGCCCCAGGCTGTGGCCTCCAGCCTGTTCACTACACCATGGAGTGGCCCATCCATAGATGGCCAAACCATAGCGCTCAAACAATCACAGACATATTTTAACAAAATTAGGGTCAAATCCAGAAATAATCGGGGACAATTAAGGGCAGTTTTAAAATATTAATACTAGTAATCAAAGACATAGACAGAATAAGAGCATGTAAATTAATACACATTTTCTGAAGCAGAAGAAGTCTATAACTGTAATTATTGTCATTTTTTATTATGTGTAATTCACAACGTTTTCACCAAAAATCGCCAGTTTGGGGAGGGATTAAAAGGGACAGAGTTAAAATCTGAGTCAAAATCAGGGGTAGTTGAGAGAAGCAAGCTGTCCAAGCCTGTACCCCTCCCAAGCTAGGTCCGCTCCCTTGAAAATTTAGCTTTCTAAGTCTGGTCTTTCACCTTCCTGGCTGCAACACATAGCCTATCCTGTTTACCACTTGCTGTAGAAGGCAAAAATCTTAAAAACCCAGTGCGTAAAAATCAGGAAGTTCCTCCACACAACCCCTAGTGTAATCACCATTAAGGGTCAGGAGGCTCTTAACTGCCTCTGTGCTAGCTACTCCACTTTCTGTTTTTAGCAGGCAGGCTGGCTGGGCAGGTGTTCCACTTTGTTTTGCACTGTGTCCTGTTTGAAAAACAAACTTACCTATCCCCAATCTACTTTTTTGAAGTCGTCCTTCCTCTTCCTGTTCTTATCCCTACTCCTACAATCCTGTCACCTTCACCCTACTGCATTGCATTTTCTCCCCAGCAATTTTGCTGGGCATGAAATACCTTGGGCTTCTCTCATTAAAATATGACAACAGCATCCCAGTGATATTATCATGCAAATGTATGTCTCTGTTTACCAAAATATATAACATGAAAAAATCTGCATCATATAAACCAAATATATTTATCATCTACATTCTGATAATGACAACATTTCATTTCTTTTAATGTTGGCATCAACATGCTAATATTGACAAAGGAAATTTACTGATAGGGTTGCCAGCTCCCTCTTGCATTTATATGCAGTGAAGTGAAATAAAGTTTAAATGACTGAATAAAAACTTACCTGAGGATTCATTAATAAGCATGTACACTTTATGCTAAATCAGCACTTTTCATCCATGTTTGGGTGACCAGCAGTAGTGCTCATCAAATATGCTAGCTCCAAAGTAAACCTACACATCGAGCACCACCTGTTCATAGCCAGAACAGTTGTCAGTGGCCAGATCTAGGTGCAGATGGGTTCCAGCAAAAAGTCTACATAACAGCTTGTAAATAAGCTGAAGAGTGATAAGTAACCATGTGCAGATGACACAGTACAAGGCCAGGGCAACTTAAAAGCATAAATAAGAGGCAGAGGGAGCTTAAAGAGGAAATTGTACTGATATAACAAGAGATTACTGAACAAACAACATTACCCATAATTAATTATGAGTCATAATACTGCTAATGTGCAGTCAGGAACACTTTTATATGGAATGTAGAAAAGAAAGGTTGAGAAAAGCAGATGAGAGGGACATACCTATAATGTACTACAGAGAATGAATTTCATACATATGTGGATGTTAACTTTCACAGGTGAGACAAATGCCAAAGAAAGCACACGCAGTAAGGTACACAGAATATTATGGAGTTATTGCACAGATTTTGAATGAAATTGTGTAAGTCAACGAAAGGAATATAAATAATGAATATTTACTAACAGCTTGTAAATAAGCTGAAGAGTGATAAGTAACCATGTGCATATGACACAGTACAAGGCCAGGGCAACTTAAAAGCATAAATAAGAGGCAGAGGGAGCTTAAAGAGGAAATTGTACTGATATAACAAGAGATTACTGAACAAACAACATTACCCATAATTAATTATGAGTCATAATACTGCTAATGTGCAGTCAGGAACACTTTTATATGGAATGTAGAAAAGAAAGGTTGGGAAAATCAGATAAGAGTGACACACCTACAGTGTACTATAGTGAGTGAATTTCATACATATGTGTATGTTAACTTTCATAGGTGAGACAGATGCTGAGGAAGGCACATGCAGTAAGGTACATGGAATATTATGACATTATTACACAGATTGTGAATGAAATTGTCTAAGTCAACAAAAAGAATATAAATAATTAAATATTTACTACATTGATGCTTGAAAACAGAGAGAGGTCAAATCATATTAACCCATTACATGCCTTACTTGTTTGACTGAAACAATAATATGAAGTTGAAATGGCATATACACATATGTAACATTGGAGACATATGGAGAAGATTCAGTCACAGCTGTAAAATTATGGCAATAATACTAAGTAATCCTTGAGAAAAGTCATTTCTGTCAACAACTGTCATGTTGTGAATGTTAGAAGGTGTAATTGTTCATACATTGTCTTCTGATCCAATACTGATGGATTTAATGCACATCAGCAAGTCAAATAACATCAGAAATTCTCGGTCTTGGAATCTAAACCTCTTCTTCAACATCTACAAGTTGGTTTGGATGGACGGGTATATTTCAGAGATGATACTGCTGCAAAGGAACAGAGTCCCCACCCACATAAAACTAAGTTCATCCCTGCTATTTTCAAGTGCGGCTTAGATCTATGGATGGGAAACAGAAAATTTACCCCAGGACTGCCCCCTGTACTACTAATAGAAGATGCAGCTCATAAATGCTTTATCACAAATATGGGTCCCCTAAAATTATCTGTCCTATGATCTTATTTATTCTCATCAAGAGTAATATATAATTATACAATGACCCCCCCCCCATTAGTATTCTAAAATGTGCACGCTGATTGGCCAGCCCAACCAGCGTGCCCGTTGTAAATCCCACTTATACTAATGGATAAACAAGTCTCCACTTTTTTTTGTGTTAGGAAGTAGCAACGGAGAATGGAAGAGCTCCGTTGCTGTAATCTCGCTATGTTAAACCAGTTTAACATAGCGAGATATCTTAATAAAAAAGCAACGGAGATCTTCCTTTCTCCGTTGCTTTTTTTAAAGCTGTCTCGCTATGTTAAACTCATTTAACATAGTGAGACAGCTTTAAAAAAGGGAATGGAGATCTTCCTTTCTCCGTTGCTTTTTTTAAAGCTGTCTCGCTATGTTAAACTCATTTAACATAGTGAGACAGCTTTAAAAAAGGGAATGGAGATCTTCCTTTCTCCGCTGCTTTTTTAAAAGATATCTCACTATGTTAAATTTATTTAACATATTGAGACAGCTTTTAAAAAGCAAAGGAGATCTTCCTTTCTCCATTGCTTCCTCTACACACAGCTCTGATGTACTGTGTAGTACATCAGAACTGCCCTAGGATACTGGACAGCTGTGGAAGGGCAGCGCGGAGGCATTATACAATGCCATTATTTAAGAAAAGTAAGTTTTTTTTTCTTAAATAATGTCATTGTGTAATAGCAATAACCCACTTCTGGGTGTGGGTAATGCTGGATTTACCCGCAGTTGTCTTTGTTTGGTCACTCGGGCTTCACCCTCGTGACCAAACCACACCAACCGTGGATAAATCCAGCATTACCCACACCCAGGCGTGGGTTATTGCTTAATTATTGACCATGAGATGGGTAAGGCCCATATACATCCAAATGGGATAGGTTATTCTAAGCAGAAAAGGGAAAACTGGCTAGTCTTAAAATGGCCTGCAAGGGCAGCAAGCCTAGTACTTTCCTAGGAACCTATGAACCTATATATGAATGTACTGCAGTCTAGAAGAACAAGTCATTTACAGAATTGTCACTTTGACCCCCAAATCAACAGAAGAATGTGTTGTTAGGCGTATTTACATATGTGTGAGTACAAATGATGTGAGATGTAATTATTAAAAAAATGAGGGGCTTGCTTCTGTGACCTAATAGTAACATGCACGTAAATCAAGTCAAGTGTCATGAGTAGTCACTCCTGTGCTGACAGGCTTCTGTATGGCAGAATGTCATTATATGCTTATGCAGATGATGTATAGCTGTACGAAAGGCAGGACCAGGAATTAATAGGTAGCACATGGAAGATTTAGATAAAATGGTTTACATGGCAGCATTATTGTATAATGCCATCAGCTATAGGTGAACTGTATTAATGGCATGTCAACATTTATTGATTATAATGTATTTTTGGGAGGGTAAGCATCAGTAGTTGCCCTTCCTGCTACAGCTGCAACACAATACATGCTGATATATAAAATAATTGCACATTACACCTCTTAATGCAGTATAGCAGCATGTACTACATCACATATTGCCCTGAAGTGTGTATTGTGGCACACATTGTATTACCTGTATGACACTATATAACCATAAGTCACAGACAGGTGCAGCATTAATGACAATTAATTGAACTGTATAAAATTTACCATGCAAGGGCTGTACAGCAGCCTGTAACAAATGTTGACAACCTCAGTGCCTATGTCATTACCTCCATTGCACACACATTGGCAAAGCCTGCACACACATTGACAAAGCCAAGTCTTCAGAGGCCAAGACTATAAAGTTTTAACATATAAAAACTAATGAATATAACTATCTCATAACACTGATTACACGCACCTGGTATATCATTATACTGAGCATGCTCATAAGTAAGTATAGCAACAAATGCAGGAACACCAAGTACTCAACACAAAACTGCAAGTATCATAACACAGGTCCACTGACACTTTGTGATCACTTTGTAGCATGGCACACATCACCAACGGAAGAATAAGCCATTTATGTATTTAAACTTCTAGACTGTGAACAAAATAATAAAAGACATATGTAAATGTTTCCAAGAAGTCACAGAATAAAGAGCATTCTTCTAGTGGAAGTAAATAATTCCTGTATACATTCCCTGATATATTCTGCAGTTACACATTGCCAGACACAAACACCAGCTTACAAGGCTCTACATTCTATAGAACCATGTATTAAGTACTTCAGCCATAGGAGAATTTAATGTATATACTTCAGCAAGGACACACTTTAGTGTTGTGTATGGTCACATTTCTAGTAAAACTGCTTTTAAGGAATCCCAAGGATTTAGGAATACCATGCAGACCAATGCTCTGCTATGGCGACCCCTAATGGGAGCAGCTGAAAGGAGAAGAAGATTGTTTTCAGAACTTTGAGCCAGCCATATAACAGTTTATTTTTCAAGCTACTCTTGTCCATCAATATGTATGTGCACAAATACCTTAAAAGATTTGAATGACTGCTTACATAACTCCACACGCTATAGAATTCAGTCTTAACTACATGTGCCACAGGGGAGCCGCTACTACAAGGCATACTGAAAGCATATTTGAATGGCATGACCTCGGCAATGTAATGACAGGTCTGTGTTAACTATGAGAGACTGAAAGATGTTGGACAAGGCATTGTTACATGTCAATACAATCCCAATATGTTGGCCTATGCTAGATTTGAACAGCTGCCTATGTAATTCCACAAGATAGAGAGCTGTGTATTAATCACTGTCACCACAGAAGATATCTTACTGCAAGTATGAGATAAAGCATGTCTCAATGAGTGCCATAATCATTGTTTAATAAAGCAGATGTCTGGGCTAAAAGTATTGGGAGAGCCATCCCCTCATACAAATGACCTTATCAGATTTGTTGGTGAGGTCAATTCCACTATAGGTATGGATTCACACATAGTTAAACATGTGAAGCATTGCTGTAATTAGAACAACTAATTATCTAAGTACAGAAGTTTTACTACATTGTATCAACTGCAGGTGCCACAGCATATTTGACTATAAGGTTTATGCGTTGCACATTTGAAAGGATGACATCAGGACTGTGTTGCAAAGGAGATGTGTGTGCTAAAAGGGAATAAGAGTGTTGGTAAAAATGCTCCTGCTGTAAGTCTGCATATCAGAAATAGGTGTTAGTATATTCCTACATGGATCTGCATTCTTACACACTGTGACAAGTGAGTCATTGCTGGATTTGAATCACCTACCAATGCAGTTACACAAGTCACACTTGACTGCATCAACTGCAAGTACCACAGAATAAGTCTGCATACCAGTCTGAGATAGTGCTCCTTTGAAAGGATGACATAATTGTGTTGCAAGGCATATGTCTAGCTTAACATTGCGTGAAAGAGTAGTGTGATATTTCTCTCTCTCTCTCTCTGTGAATATCTTACTTGAGTGCAGCTGTAGCAAACAGATGTGTTGTATAATCTAGTCATCGCTGTGACAGTGGTACCACTTACAAAATCAATATGTAGAGAATGCCACAGATTCAGACACCTTCCACCCTTAGTCTGCAAGCTAGACGGCATTGCATCAGTTGGGGGTGCTACATGAGAAGTGTTGCTACAAGGGTGAGATAAGGCAAATTACAATGGAGGGCATCATCATTGTTTAGCAAAGCAGATGTGTAGGCTAAAAGTGAGAGACTGCTTCTGGCATGAATAAATAAATCAGAACTTGGGGTTAAGCCATTCCTGCATAGAGTTACATTCACACACACACACACACACACACACACACACACACACACACACACACACACACACACAAAAAGAATTAATAGTCAGATTCAAACCACCTACCTATCTAGTTGCACAAGCTACACTAGACTGTATCAACCACAAACTCTGCGGAAGTCTGACTAGAACAGTGAGACAATGGACATTTGAAAGGAGACATCACCAGTCTGTTGCAAAGGAGATGTGTGTGCTAAAAGGGATGGCAACTCTAAGCGCTGTGGGTTAAGCCATTTCTACCATTTACATACACTCATACAAGTGAGTAATTATTGGATTTGAACCACCTACCTATATAGCTACACAGGCTATAATACATTGCATCAACCACATGCACCACAGAACAAGTCTGACTGAAAGAGTGAGGTAGTTTACATTTGAAAGGATGGTATCATCTGTCAGTTGCAGAGAAGATTTCATGGATAAAATTGTAAGAAAGTGATGGGGAGCTTTCTTCCAGTGTAACTGTTTCTCCAAAGCTGAAGTGTACACATCAGATATGTTGTTGAAGCCATATCTCTCTAATACTACACACACACACACACACACACACACACACACACACACACACACACACACACACACACACACACACACAGGATTTACACACTGACTAAACTACACAAATATCAACTGCAAAAAACACAGTATAACTCTAACTCTATTGCAGCTGAACGCCATCCAGGTGCAGCATCTCTAAGCCACTGAGGACCTGATCAATTTGGGTCCCCCCCACTTGTGTGAGCAAGGAATCCTCTCACTCCAGCTAAAGGCAAAGAAAAGTCTAACCAGCAATCATCCAAAAATAGAGTGCAGCCCCAGGTTTAACTCCAGGAACCTTGTTGTTGCTACTTGTATAGTAGCCACTGAGGATCTGATCACTTTGAGCCCCCCCACCCACACTTGTGTGAGCAAGGAATCCTCTCACTCCAGCTAAAAGCAAAGAAAACTCTAACCAGCAATCATCCAAAAATAGACTGCAGCCCCAGGTTTAACTCCAGGAACCTTAGTTGTTGTCACTTGTCTAGTGTAGGTGCCAGCTTTTGTGACTACTGTTATGCCTTGTTAAAATCTGTCACAGTCAGCTAGAGTGCATACCCCAGGGGCAAAAGCTGCAAACCTTCTTCCTCTTTGCCCACCCCTTTCATCCATTTCACTGTTGATAATTTGTTTTATGTTAAGGTATTTAGCCCCTCTCAATAGTCATAGCCTTCAGTCCCTCCTCCTCCTCAATACTTGTTCTTCACTAAACACCAAACAGAGGTGCAAAGTCTCCAGCTGCTTTTATCTTTAGCTACATTGTGTGCAGCAAACAATGAGCTAAGGGGAATACAAATATAAAAGAGAATAAAGTCTGCCATTGCAGACTACTAAGCAGCATACAACTTCTACCTCTGGTGTACTCATACACATAGTTTTTCTTGGGGAAACCTTCCAGTCCTTGAACAAGGGTGCCTGTATGTTTACCTTATTTCCTTGGCTGTCCTTTGATAATTAGCTAGGTTAGCAGAGTGCCTTGGATTCTCCCCTGCTATTTTAAATTCCAATTGATGGTTTCCCTCCCTTCCCCCACCCCCAAGTGATTGCTCAGGTACAACACACCAAAGGTTTTAAAAACCTTGGATGCCATATTTGCTCTGATTGCAACTGAAAGCCCTCCAGGTGTAGAATCTCTAGTAAGTGTCCCTGGGCTAGCTGATTAGTGCAGTATTTTTTAGCTAAGTTCTATCTGGAAGGTGTAACCCCACTCTGTTCGCTTTGCTCACTTTGCTCTCTTCCCACCCCCATTCCCACCCACCCCATATCATTACTTTTATACCTATCTATACAACCACATCCTCTCACTTCCTCCCAAATCCCCCACCTCTCTACTTCCTGTTCTCATACTACCTCCCTTCTTTGCTCCTCCCCACACTTACCTAATATCCACTATCAAAGACTACTATACCTTACTCCCAATCCTTCCTCTCATCTTCTGTTCTACATCCCATAAAGTGACATGTCTCTTACAACTCAAACTATACTCTTACCTTCTCTACTCCTTATACTCTATCACCTCACCTCCTATCCCTCACAAATTATCTACTCCCTATTTCCATCCCTCAAACACCACTCTTAACTCAAGTACTACACCACAACCCTATCTACTAATTTGTCCCTCCATTCTCCCCCCCACCACTCCCATTCCTAAAATAAAAATATCTCCCCCTCCCCTTTAAAACAAAACAAACAAAGTCTACTTACTCAAATTAAGACCCCATTACAAACCTCTACTTCTATCTGGTGACATTCATCCTAACCCAGGCCCTACAGACACTACCATGAACAATAACCCCCTGTATCTAAACCTGCCAACCTCTCCAACCCACAAAAACAAGTGCAATTCTGCTCTATCAACATCAGGAGCCTTGTAAATAAAGTTAATGAACTCCATGCTTGGATAGCTAACTATACTCCTGACATAGTTACCCTAACTGAAACATGGTTAGAACCACACCATCTGGACAGTGAAATCATCCATCCTGGCTATAATATCCTTAGATTAGATCAACCTAAAGAAAATGAGGAGGAGTCTCCATACTCTACTCCAATTCTCTCTCCCAAATCAGTCCCACACTAGACTTATCCTCCTTCTCACCAGCTGAAGTCCTACTGACCAACTTCAAACTTAACAGTTTCAACACCATAACTGTCACAGCAATCTATATTCCCCCCTGGTGATAATATTAACATACTTGAGAACATCCTATCTCACCTCTCACATAACATCCACAATGAAATAATTATACTGGGAGATGTAAATATTGATTGGCTTACAATACAAGCTCCCAACACTACTTCCTGTATAAATCTACATGGGTTTGAGCAGCTAATCACAACCCCAACCTACATTAATAAATCTCATCTACCTAGCTCTCTTCTTGACTGGATATTAGTCTCCCACCCTCAAAACTATCATAACTCCCAAATCCTTCCAAATGCCATCAGTGACCACTGCCCTATAAAAGTTACCCGACATACTCCTCACCTTACCAAACCTAACAAATTTATTACCACCCGCTCACTTTCTCATTTCTGTCCTAACTTCTTTATTCACCAACTCTCCAAAATTAACTGGTCTTACCTCACCACTCTTCCTTTAGATGAAGCTGTCCACTCCTTCAACACTACATTCCTAAACATTCTTAACTCCCTTCCTCCTCTTCACATGATTAGAATCAAATCTAATACTGCTCCCTGGCTCACTAAATCTACCAGAACCCTCATGAAAGACCGGGATAAGATTTGGAAAATGTGGACTAAAACTAGGACCCCTTCTCTTCTTCAGAAATATAAAGAACTCAGAAATAAAATAAAAAAAATCATCCATTATGACAAAATAAACTTCTATGACAATCCTCCCTCTACTCATAAATCAGACCCAAAGAAATTCTGGAGCTCTATTAAACAGACTCTTCATCCAGGAAACCCTTCCTCTCCTAACCCATGTCCCAATGCAACACCTGAAGACATAGCCAACAAATTTAACAATCATTTTATAAACTTAATAACCTCCGTAATAAATTCTCTCCCCCCAGAAACAACACTAGCACCTCCACAAACTCTATACCTCTTCCAAACCCTCCTAACTGCTTCTCTCTAAAAGCAGTATCAACTAACTATGTAAAGTCATTACTCTCTAAACTTAAACCTTGCTCCCCATCTGTTGACAAGCAGCCCTCTTACTTCCTGCAGATTGCCTCTGAACCTCTTGCCTATCCTGTATCCATCTTAATCAACCGATCCATTTCTGAATCCTATGCCCCCACTGTATGGAAGAATTTCTTTACTCTACCCATTCACAAAGGGGGCAACTCCTCAGACATATCCAACTTCAGACCGATTGGCATACTCTCTCCACTCTCGAAAATCCTAGAGAAATGCATTCACAAGCAGGTAATGCATTACCTTCACCAGGAAAACCTTCTCACACCCAGACAGCATGGTTTCCACCCCAAGCATAGTACAACTACTGCACTCATATCATTCATCAACATAGTCTCCCTAGCTCGTGATAACAATAAACTTGTCTCATGCCTATTCCTTGACCTTTCTAAAGCCTTTGACACTGTCTCTCACCCAGTCTTTCAAGATAAACTCACTAATTTACATTTCTCTCCTCCTACTATCTCCTGGTTCTCCAGCTATCTCTCTACCAGCCAGCAATTAGTTAAATGGCTCTCTGCACTATCCTCCCCTCTCACTGTACAAATGGAAGTCCCCCAAGGGTCCATACTTGGACCACTACTCTTTAATATTTTCAACAACCTGCTCTACTACTCTTTTCCCCAGTCATCTCTTGTGCAATATGCTGATGACTCAACTGTTATAACCATTGCTGACAACCCAACTGACCTCCACTCAACTACCCAGGCATCCTTCCACAACATTGAGACTTGGCTTAGAGATAACAAACTAATACTTAATCCAAAAAAAAAAAACTAAGCTCCTACTCTTCCTCCCTAAAAACATCACTACACTCAAAAGTACATTTATCATCTTATCCTGCAACAACACTATCATCTCAGCTGAATCTAGTAGTAAATTGCTAGGTGTTACAATAGATGATCAGCTTAGTTTGATCTCCATATTATTAACTCGGTAAAAGAACTCATCAGAAACTTAGACACCTTTTCCGTAGCAAGAAATACTTAACTAACACTGCCTGAATAACTCTATCCCAGGCTTTATTACTCTCAACACTCCTGTACAGCTGCCACATACTCACAAACCTAATTTCTACACTTATTTCCAAGCTTGAAACTACCTATAATAAGATCACTAGATTTGCAGCTAACCAAACCTGCAAGTCACACCACTGCTTAGCACTACAGCAACTAGACTGGCTCGAATTCCCTCAGCTGCTCCAACTATACCAACTACATATCATCCACTCTATTCTTTATCTACCCTCCTTCTGCCTCAGCCTCTCCACTATCATATCCAAATATTCCCCTGCAAGGACGCTACGCAGCTCAAATCAAGAATTATTAGACATCTACAAACCCAAAACCAAAATAGGCTGCCTTCTCTATAACTATAACCCAGCTACATCCTGGAACCAACTCCCCTTGGAAATAATATCCCTCAAGCATAGCAAAAGTTTCAAATTAGCCACAAGGAAATACCTAAAAACAAAGTGGTTTTGCCACTGTAGCCAACCACCTTGAAACCACCATCATTTCATCTATTTCACCACCTCACTCTTAATGTATCTCTAACACTATTCCCCTGCCTCTTCTACCTCTTCCCTTCCTCTATCGCCAACCACTCTTAATTCTTACTGTCTCAAAACAACCTACCTGTCTAGTCTGTCTCCTATACTCTACCTCCCCTACATCTCCTACTAGCCATTCTTACTTTCCTTTCTTGTTTCCAAACTCTTATACAACTAGATCCTACCCACTTTAAATAAGCATCTACCTATTAACTAATTTTGCTCCAAGCAACTTAAATAATATTGTAACTAGTCACATTTTCTTCTGCTGATTGTTTAAAACCTTGTTTGTAACAACTCGCATACTTGTCTGCCAATTGTTAATACTCCGTATAATTGAATTGCCTGAGGAGCTTTTTATCTCTCCAGGTCTCTGCTTGTAAGATCCTATAGCTGATTGTTACTACTATGTTAATAAAATTTAATAAATTGTTTTCTAGTCCTGAGGAGCTTTTCACCCCGGGTCTCTGCTGAAAATGAGGCAAACGCTCAGCCACACTAACCCGGTTAACAAATGTAAAATAAAATAAATAAAATAAATAAATAAACTACAACAGTCAGGTAGTGCATTGCAGAGAAGTTGTTATGGCTAAAACTGGAAGAAAGTGATGGGGAGCTCTCTACCAGTGTAAATGTTTCTTGTAAGTGGAAGTGTCCACACCAGATCTGTTGTTGAAGCTCTGTTTACCTAACACTAGCATCATACACACACTCATAGTATTCCCATGCTGTCAGATTTAAACTACCTATGTAGAAAAAGGATTCTGTAATTGGTAAAGTGCTCCCCCAGCACAACAATCAATGCCAAAAAAGAAGAAAAAAATGGGTGCACACCACTGTAGACGGCAATACTTTAATAAAACAAATAATGCTAAAACAATAGTTATATAGATTTAAACTACCTACCTATCTATTTACACAAGCTAGAGTACAGAGTATCATCCACAAGTGCCACAGGAGACATCTGAGTACAACAAAGAGATGCAGCATGTCTGAATGGATGACCTCATCAGTGTGTTGCAGAGTAGATGACTTGGCTAAAACTGAAATAAATTGATTTGAGAGTCCTTTCCTGACTTAAATGTTTCTCCTGAGTGGAAGAGTCCACATTAGATGTTTGTGTGAAGCCAGTCCTACCTAGCATTACAGACACACACACACACACACACACACACACACACACACACACACACACACACACACACACACACACACACACACACACACACACACTTATGCTAGTCAGTCACTGCTCTATTCAAACACCTACCTAAGTACACAATCTAGACTACATTGTACCAACTGCAAGTGCCACATTTGAAGTCCAACTATAGATGCGAGATACTGTAGATGTGTAAGGAGTACCAGAGCAGAGTGTGGCAGAGAAGATAGTGTGCATCACAGGTTTGGGTAAAAAGGCATGTGTCTTGACAAGCCGAACAAACAGAAACGTGTTGAGCAAAAGTAATTGCAGATTGGCCAAATATGTTGTATGTCCTGTCATTTGCAGTCATGTGAATGATGTACCTGTTTCACAATATGGTTTATTGATAATAATCACACTTGTATAACAATGGATTAACAACCAAGCATTCCTGACTCTTCAGCTCAGGATGATTGCATGCACATAGTAATCACTTGGTTTGTCATTGTCAATATTTCCTTATGCTTGGACAATTCACAGTTTAAATTACCAATATACAGGCTACACATATGAAAGTACACTACTTAAGGCCACTCACAAACTCATACCTCTCAACCTGGAAATATCAAAAATCTGGACAAAGGTCCATGAAAAATAGGTACAAATCTGTACACTGATTAACATAAAATTTTCATGCATAAGTATGTAACCCTGCCCACTCCAGTGGAATTGTGGGATACCAACTTTCAAATGTAAACTGAAGAACAGACACCCAAAATATGGCCCCAGACCCTGTAGTAAATGGTAACTATTTTTTTTTAATGTGTAGCAATGATGTTCACTGGGAAGGGAGAAGATGATACACCTTAGGATTTTGTTTTGGTGACTTGCAGTATGTGGATTTTGTGGTAAAAGTAGAGCATTTAATGGTAGGCAATATTCTCATCTTAACAAAAAATATAGTTTGCTAGGACCTCCAAAAGACATTCTCCATGGCCTACTGATCAGTGGCGTAGCTTGAGCTTGTGCTGCCTGGGGCTGTCTTTGAGTTTGCATTCTAACCAGCAGTTATACTTAACTGGGACACACACACACACACACACACACACACACACACACACACACACACACACACACACACACACACACGAGTAATGCCTGCAAGTTGTTTCTTAGGAGTACATAGCAGCAGCTGTTAATCAAATTCCGTAAATGTCAACCATTAACGTTAAGTAAAATATAATGCCTGAAATTCCATAAATGTAAGATACATAGCAGCAGCCATTAATCAGTAAACAAAAAGTTCTGTTACACACACAGCTGGAATGTAATCCTTGCAAATGTAAATCAGCCGTTAAAGTTAAGTAAAATGTAATGTCTGCAAGTTGTTTCTCCTGCCGTTAAGCTTCCAAGTACACACACAGCAACAAGAAGTTCAAGTACACACACACAGCATTAAGTTTCGTAAATGTAATGCCTGCAAGTTGTTTCTCCTGCCATTAAGAGTACATAGCAGGAGCCATCAGTAAAAAAAATTCTGTTACACACACAGCTCAAATGTAATGCTTCCAAATGTAAAATCAGCTCAGCCATTAAGGTTAAGTAAAATGTAATGCCTGCAAGTTGTTTCTCCTTGGTTAAGCACATATAAGCTCTAAATTTAACATTTTTTACCTGGAGGAGGAGCCAGGAGAAGAAAGATGTGCTTGTAAATTGGCTGGACAGCTTCGTGAGCCTGACGTCATCACGCACACCCGCACGTGATGACATCAGGAGTAAAAAAAAAAAACTTAAAAAAAAAACAGGAAATTCGGAAACTAAAGGGGCCACTCGAGAATTCATGGCACCCCGATATTTTGCCCTCAAAACCTGTATTTACTGAGGAATTCGGTACGGTTGAGAGGTATGCACCAAATATGTTTGCAAAGTTCCTGCATAATTGTACATCATTTGCAAGTCTAATGTGTTGTAATGCAGGCACAAATTTACATAATGAAGTGTTTAGACAGCATCAGAGTTAACTCATTAAATCTGGAGTACAGGAGTCCATTACAATGCACACAGGTAATAAAAGGTATCTGACATTACTTCAGTTTTTTGAAATTTACTTCCTGAAGTGCACTGCTTTCAAGTTCATTTGCACAAGTGATGGCTAAGTATTAGCTCATGCATAATTATATTTTGAGGTTTTGAACTTAGAAAGGGAATTAACAGTGGTCTATGGTACTCCATGTCAACCATTGCACAAACAAGGAGGTCAGATGTAGAATCAATTTAGATTCTAAGATTCAGAACAGATGTGTGTAATGTTAATGTTTCTATGTCGTGATTTAGACATTTCCCATGATAATTGCAGTAAAGTACTCGTATGGATAATACAGAAGCATAGACTGTCCCGATATTCAGTGAGTGTCCATAGATTTGAGTCATATTGTGATGCTCCTTATGCAATTGTACATGTCTGTATGACATCACTGAGTGCAACAGTCACGACATGACAGCATGCATGTAGGTGTCATAATTAAAAGAATTCAGAAGATGCATGGCAGTGCAAATTACGTCATCCTATAACTGTATGTGTTTATTGCAGCAATAGTTTTCAGATGTGGCTAGTGCAATATGCATGATAGCCCATAAATTCTTGATTGCACCAAATGTCCTGCTCTTATGGTATGAACATATTTGGATTGCTTATGAGCCCTTTAAGGGATCAAATATGTTAATGCTGGTGGAATCAAGGTGCCAAAAATTAGTGAGAATTTATAATGTTCAATATTTGTATATCTGCAGTTGGATTTAGACACCTGCCAATCTGCAAAGACAGTGTGTAGACATGATCGATAGCTGATTACACCGCGAAGGAAGGCAAATGTCAGGTGCCAAAAAGAGACATTTCAAGGAACTATGGAAACACTTTGAAACAAGGAAGTTTGTGTGCAGAATAGTTCATGCCAGTATTTACAATTGAAATATCCCATCTGGTGTACATTATAGTCTGCAGCCTGTTCAAATATGACAATAACTGTTCCATCATACTGTTATCAGTCTGCCGTTCCATAGTGCAGTGAGGCGAAGCACAGAAGCATGAAAGGCAGTGCACTAATGCAGCCAAAGGCAAAAACCGTGTACTGCCATTGACTGTGAGTTACAGCTGCTGCTCTGTGCCAGGCATCGTGCAAATGCTGAGGACAAAGAATGATGAGATGGAAGAGGGGAGAGAGAGAGAGAGAGAGAGATTAGGAGCCAGAGATAGAGACATAGAAAGAATTTTGTTTATTGGCCATTACTGGCCATCTTTGTGGTGTGTTACTCTTAGGTTTGTCATCATAATTTTTCTGTCATGCTCTGTGCAATAAAGTGTTTCCAATATGGAGCTAACAGGGGTAGGAGAGTAGAAACATGGTAAAGATATAAGCAGGATAATGGTTGGTTAATAACATATGCAGCCAAGAGTTACACACATGCATGCGTACACATGCACACACACACAGACAGACACGCACACATGCACACACACACACACACACACACACACACACACACACAAACACACACACATGCATGCATACACACATATACACACTATTAACATGGAAAAACAGTTAATGTTTGACATGTGTGGATTTGAACTCTTGACAGTATGCAAAAAGCAATCTACAAACCTGAGCCTTCTCTCAGGATATCATAAAGGAAGTTGCACTTCACTAATTTAAAATCACACATTTGAAGGGAGAGTGACAAAAGATTGAAGCAAGAGAGAATGTAGACATCGGGCTTAATCACAGTAATGACAATTGTAACATCCCATATAATGTACATTACATACAGCAGGCAAATAAATATGTAAGAGTAACTGTCTCACCATAGTGCTAGAGTTAACCACATTTCTGCAGAGATAATTGTACTACTGCAGCCTAAGGCAAAAACTCACTAGTTTTTACCATAGGATGTGAAACACCAGTTATAGTCACTCAGCAATCATGCATGATGCCAAGCACTGCGCATATGCTGTGGACAAAAACTAACTTTTTTATGGGCCATCTGTGGCCATGTGTATTGTGTGTGATTCTATTTTTTTGTCCAGATTAAACATGTCAAAAAGAGGTGAATAGAACAGTTATGAAAATGGGGTTTAAGAGGGTAAGACACAGAGGAAGAATAAAGGAATGTGTTGGATTGTGGTGGGAGGGCACCATAGCTTATCTCACAAGATAAATATATATTTGTAACAGTAATTTCATGAATTTGCATAGTCATCTCATCAGGGCTGGGTGACAACAACTGAATATTACTATATGGCTAATTGAAGCAAATCCATTGTGCCACACAGACACATAGGTGAAGTGAAGAACTATGTATGGGGCATTTGTTTTAGAGAGAGGGGAAGGCAGTTTGGAATAAGAGAGTTAAGTAGGTAGAGTAGGTCAGGTAGCAGGTGCACAACACATACAGGACATATGAGACAGACAGTGATGGACACAAAAGGTAGGAGCTCACCATGATTGGGGTTAGGGAGGAGATATCGGAGGCACATTTGTATCTGGCATGAGCAAATGAGAATTTTGTCCCCAACTTCAAATCTGTCATCACTGTCTCCTGTCACAGATCCCTGGGTCAGTGTTGGATGAGGCATTAACTTTGCAATTCGAAGCAGAACTTTTTGTACTCTACAGATTCAGGCACCAACGTCTCTCTGTCCATAATGTCCTCCACCAGCCCTGTCAGCTCCTGATGGGAGACAAAACTGCCACTCTCCACTAGTACTACTTCCAGAGGAAAACACACTGCTCCAGCACCTGGGACAGAGCTACCAGAGACACAGTTGGAACAGGCAGTGTAGGAATTGTGGAGGTAACACCAACAGACTGGGACCTAAGTGTGCTGGATGTCTGTGCTGCCTTTGATGATGCTGCCATAGTCACATCTGGACATATGGCAATTTGATCCCCTTGGTTGGTATAGTTTCTCATGCTGATGGTCATTTGTGTTATAGCAGCAATAACTTTTCCACACAGAAAAAAGAGAGAGATATAAGTCTGTGGATAGAAACAAATATAAAACATTAATGCTATTTCATAGTTATTTCAAAATATAAACAAATAGACAAATAACTATGGTAACCTTTGTCACATCCAGATATTATGTGAAGACATAAATGTGTCATAAAACATATCAATCCCACTGTTATTCTATAAATTAGGCAAACAGTTAGCTGACTATGGCCATATGTGATATATGTACTCCAAGTAAAGACATCTATTTACAAAAATGGAACATTTAATGTTATTTAATATTGCAGAAATATTTTTTATATACCGTTGTGTAATAAAAGCTAATTGCAGCTGCTGGCATTTGAACCCACACACACAGGTAAGTTGATTTACACTTTGCCTAATACAATGATCAAGAGCTATTGGAGCAGGCATGTGTGCTTCACATATAGGTAATGTATGCCCACTAAGTTGTGTGAGTCTCAAGCTCATATGGACTGCTGCCCTGACATTTGGTAAAATTAAATACATTTCAGATTTTTATGAGCTTGCGTGCATTCATACCTTATCCATATTTACCCCATGGCACTCTTAGGTGAGCCAGTCTTTACTGTTGACCCTCCCTGTTTCTAGCTATGTCTACAACAGTTGTAAGTAACAGAAAACAGACAAAAAAGAAGCACAGTGAACAAGTGTAATGCCTGGCAAATCCAAAGTATATTAATGACTGCTTATGAGTCACTATACTTACACAACTCAGGGGTGTTTGCAGTTCTAAATTCTCCCTCATATCGGCTCAGGTGGTCCTGTTTGTGCTGCTTCATATCATTATAATGGTGACAACATTGTACATGGAATGCCAGCTGCATTGCAAACATCCTTGGCCAAACCATTCCAAGCCTCAGCCTTGTACTAAGACCCGGCATAGTACTCCTGCAGAAGCCTACAGCTGTAACACTTTATGAGAAATGCCACAAAGATCCTGAACTCCTCTTCACATCACATTTTGGTCCTAAAGTGAGTACCACACTCACCTTCACCTGCCATGTCCTCTGAAGGATACCTAGAAATGTGGAAGTGAATTGGCACCCGATTCAGATCTCACGTATAACAAAGTATGCACAAATATGGACAATCTTGCCAGATGCATTTGCGCAATTCAAAGCACACAAATTATGTGATAGAGAAATTGGGCATAATTCCTTCAAAATACACTGCAGATGTGAAATATGGCAGTGAAACTTTGCCATGTGTAATGCTTACTTCATTTATACATTTTCCATGGTGAAATCCTCAAATGCTATTTGACAATAATATCTGAATGGCATTTCAAAGGATATATTGTCACCTTTAAAGATGTTCTCTTCTTGGAGGATAATAATCAAAGTTTGCAGATGATTGCAAGTTGGGAGCTATTATTAACTCCCCAAGTGATGTTGACATCCTACAGAAAGGCCTCACTAAGCCCAATTACTGCTGTCAGAACCATGGCCTTAAGCTGAATGCCAAAAAGTATGTCATCATCCCCTTTGGGAAAAACCTGGTTCCCATGAATTACCACATCAATGGTAGTCCACTGAACACAGAAGGCATTATAAGAGATCCGGGAACACAGGTTGACAGCAACCTCTCTTTTGACCACCATATTGCCACTGTGGTCAGAAAGTCCTTCTATGTGGCACATCTCATTACTAAGGGTTTTGCATCCAGAAAGTAAGAGGTCATTGTCTCCCTCTACTCTTCCCTCATTAGGCCAATCATTGAGTACAATGCCCCATTTGGCATGTACCTCACTAGACACCTGCAACAACTGAAGAGGCCGCAAAAGTACCTCATAAAGAGGATCCTAGGCCTTAAACACTTGTCCTATATGGACAGACCCAAAAAACTCCAACTATTCTCTGTCTCATATCACCTACTTAGAGATGATCTATGCTTGACTTACAAAGCCATGTCTGTCCCAGCTCTTTTAGAAATGCTACATCTAAAGAAATCCCAATCTCTGCACACCACACACACCAGAGACCTCAACCTCATTACTGCAATCGACAGAACGTGCTGGAGGGACAGGCTCATAACCCAGAGACTGCCCATGCTATGGAATAGACTTCCCATACATGTAAAACAGAGCACCTCACTGGCCCTCTTCAACAGAAATCTTGATGAGTGGATGGGAAATAGAAAATTAACCCTGGGGGATCTCTCCAGTGGCTCTACTCGACAGAGGCAATGCGAACTAAGGTCAGGTGGCATGATACCAGGGTAATCCTATGGGCTTGGCTTGTAAAAGCTCCAAGGCCATTAGCCTAGTACACACCTATGAACCTATGAACAATTTTCTGGCACAGTTGTATGACATGAAATCAGATCTATGATGCTGATGGTAATCCGTGTTTGTAAGAAATAGAATGATATGAACTGGGACATAATGGGTTGGTGAAAAATACAAACTACACACTTTGACTAATTCCACCTGGGAATTGAACCCATAACTGAAAGCAAGACTAAATGCTAAATGTTATTTATTAACTGTTAATGCCATAAAAGAAATAAGTTGAGTGTAACAGTTTCAACATGACTGGAGATCAAATTATGACAAACCTCTATGTGTTTGACTTATACCTGTTATGTTACTGAAGTTATATGTACAAGCCAGTATTTGCATGTGAAAAGCAATGCTTTATATATATATATATATATATATATATATATATATATATATATATATATATATATATATACAAAAAAATGGCATGAGCAGAGTGAAATATGCTGGGGTAGTGTCATACATACTTTGCATGGCATACTGTCCAACACACCAAATACTTGCATGTGTTGAGTCATATTTTTTCCAATAACTCTTGTGCACATTATATATAGGCAAGTGTAGTTTAAAATAACCATGGTCGTTATTATGATTAATATACTCGACACATACTATAGTCAACATTTTAGCAATCATCACACAGAGTTATGTTGCAAATGTAACATTTACGTTCAGTAACACTACTTATTTTGACCCCCTGAGTAAGATTATCTATAAACTGGATTCAAACTTTGCTTCAGCTATGCTGTTTCTCCAAACTTACAGCATGAACACCTTGAGACACAAAGAAAGTTATCTAACAGATGTATTTTTACACTTAGTACTGCCCAGAGTGCTGGTGGAAGCACAACAGTGCCAGCCTCATTTGCACTACTGACAGCAGCCCAAATTAAATTTCTGAGTTTTTGCTTTGGGAGTGGCCACTGACAGTCAACAGTGTACAATGCCAAGTGGTGTGCAAAGGCAGAAAATTAAAAAAAAAACAAGCAGTTTATCCAACTGGTGGCCTTATGAAATATGTAGAAATAAACCATGCAGCTATGGCCTTAGCCTCAAACATTCACTATTTTAATAGCGTTTGCTGCTTACATTTCTGATATACATCTATTATGCCTTCATGTATTGACACTTCTTCAGGGAGGGACCACAACAAAATTAGAACAACGTATACAGTAAGGTTTGCACCTTTATAAAAGAAAGGTATTACTTTCATGAATAGTAATTCTGACATATTTACAATGGTTTCCATTAACTCTTCATATTCCACATTCATTATGTTACTTTTATTCACACTTTAGTTCATGTCATAGTTGTTACATCATGCATATGTGGCATTAGTAATAAAACGTTGTTCAGATTCCAAACAAAAAAAATGGTGTAACTGGAAATGGTTAGCTCAAAGTATCAAAAATGTGTTTAGCAAACACTGGACTTAAACCCTGCATTATTGCTGCTGTTATTCAGATCTTACTGCATTAACACCTTGAGCTACAAAGAAAATTACATTGCAAGTGTATTTTCTTCTATTAGTACTATCCAGAGTGCTGACTGAAGTGCTACAGCAACAGTCTTGTTTGTGCTACCAATGGAATTCCAAATTAAATATTTAATTTTTCCCTTAGAAAGTGAACTGTTGTTCACTGCTAGTGACTGATGACAGTTCCCAGTGAGCAATGGAAAGAAGCTCGCGAAGGATGAACCAATTTTTTTTAACTGTCTCTATTTGCAATTTTTTCTCAAATTGGTTGCCTTATACCATGAAAATATGCATATTAAAGATTACTGCTTTTACAATAACAGCACCATCTCTAGATTTTAACGTTGGCACTGAGACATTAACACAAGATATTTGAAACGCTTTAACTATATGCCACATAAACACACATATTATGAGGAAAAGAAAGTAGAGCACATGCACTCAAGTTGTGAAATTGCATCACTTAACATTGTGTCCAAGATAAGCATTTTTTCACACCTGGCCTTTGCAATTTCACAAATGCAAGTGCAGATGACTAGATCAATGGGCTGTTTGTACCAGTAAAGCTAGTCATGATAGTAACATATGTCTGCAATACAAGACTGTTTTCTTCCCCTTTGTTATAGAGCCATAGACTCTAGATATGTTGGTAAAAGGAATGCAGTGTAACTTGCAGTTTCTTAGAAATTTTCTGTTTGTATGTATAACTGTTATATACTTGATATGAAGTAAAGACAACTTTTACTTAGAGGCACAGTTAGGTCATAAGCATTTATTCATAAAAGTGTTATAAAGGGCATATCCTAAGTCAGTCAATCAAATCACTACTTTTTTGTAAGTCTGTTCTCCCTGGCATACCCTTGGTAAGTGCACATCAAATTGGCAGAAGTGTGAAACAATTATTCCTGCAGTACTGCCAATGATTCTAATAACTGACACTTGCAAGCCCTTAATAAACCCAACTTCTCAGTACTCATGCTTGTAATGCTAGGATGTGTGCATTGCATCATGTAGCTCCTCGCAGCGTTGGTCAGATTCATTAACAGCTACATTAAGTTCTGCTAGCGTTCTATTTAGTATTCATTAAATGGCTCTACACTTAGTGTAGAGACACAAAACAAAGGAAAACAGCAGAATATGCTAAGGAAAGCATAAACAGCTGAAGTGCATACCAATTAACCAATCCAACATGGTAGAGCTATTCAGGAATTAGTGTAGCCATTTGCCCTGAACTCCCAAACTTTTTGGAATACAGACACAATTACACTTAGAAAAAACATGTTGGGGTTGCTGCTGCTATCATTATGCTGTATGTGCAACAGGCTTTAAATCAAGGTGCTGCTGATGTGTCTACTAGACCTCAGGCAAGAAGTAGAAGAAGGGTGTTTGAAGTCTGTTTGGCTTATCACACAGAAATTTCTGAGTGATACAGGCTGGACAGAGAAACACTGGAAGATATATGCAACCTCTGTGGCCCCCACCTCAGGCTCCATGGAAATCATGGAAAACCCATCCCAGTTGAAACAAAGGTATGTATAGCATTACTTATCCTAGCTAATGGAACTTCCCAGAGACTCACAGGGGATATATTAGAGGTGTCACAGGCATCAGCCTTTAGAATATTACATCAGTTTTTAAATGCAATGCTACAACATGAAGGTGACACCTTGCATGTGACCCCATGCATGCTACACATGCAAGGGATCAGATCTGTTTCCCATGCATCCCACAGGGGAAAGCAAGAACCTTACAGAATTTTATGCAGTAGCATACTTCCCTGAAGTGTTGGGGGCCACAGATTGTACATACATATAAATAAAACCCCACCCACTGAGCAAGGAAGGAGGTACAACAGAAAAGGTTTCCTCTCTGCAAACTGACATGTTATCTGTAATGCTTAAGGGATCATGTCCAATGTCTGTACAGGTAACCCAGGCGGTTTTCTTGACTCACACATATGGCACAACAGGTTTACTAGGGGTGACATTACTCAATGGCATCTAGTAGGGGATGCAGATAATGCACTGGAGCCTTGGCTCTTCACATCTCTGAGAAACCCACACAACCACACTGAGCAAGGATGCAACAAGACCCACACACAAAATAAGAATATCATAGAACATGTGTTTGGACTGTTTAAATCAAGGTTCAGTGTCAAGACACATCAGGAGGTACACTACTGTATGACCCAGGCACCCCTTCCAAAATAATTACAGTGGTGGTCCTGCTACTCAACCAGCACTCACTGAGGTTCCTTTGCACTGTAAGAGATCCAGGCAGGTCATTGTTGGTTCCAAGTGTAGTGCTGGATATAGGAGCAGAGCTGAAAGATGACCAAAAGGTGTCTACTGGTGATGCTCCAAGTATGCAGTTATTTATCTCTTATAATTATATATAGGGAGAGAGAGAGAGAGAGAGAGACAGTAGATAGGGATATAAGTGTTTAAGATCTTTATTTAAATGTATAAGTAGTTGAAGTTTGTCCTTTATGTGCCACCTTCATTTTAATATTTGTCATCCATCTTTCCATTTCCATTTTGTCTGTCTAGGCACATCTGATTATGAGGTTCCACAACCACATGCAAATGGTATGGTCATATCTTTTTTACTTGTAGTAATTTACAGAATTTGATCTTGATGTCAACCTTAATTACTTGTTTAATTGTTCTTCAAAGTGTTATTGCTTAACTCAGGGTTGTAAGTCTGATCAGTTTCTCTGTCACTTCTCTTTTTGTTGGGTTTTATTTCTCTAATCACAGGTGTGCCTGCCTCTGACACTGTGGAGCTCCTACTGCCTGATATCAGAGTATCAGTAGCTGATGATGATGATGACAATGATAGCAGAAATGAAGATGCACAGTCTGGATTTGCAGAGGATCAGTCTGACAGTGAGGTTGTGGCTCTCACATCCCCTGCCCAGAGTGTGGACACAATCAGTATACCTACCCATACCCATAAGATTGAACCATCTGAGATAGGACAGGTTAAGTTTACACAGTTGATCAGGGTAGCGTGGTTAGCCTAGTTGCAGAGCTGGCAGTGTCTCTCCGTAATCATTATGATGGTGAAGTACCACACAGGAGTATTGCTAGAGGCTAGCTTTCTACCATGGTGTGTCAGTAAGTGCCACACAATATATGTGTAGGACTGGCATGGAGGTACAGCCACATTCCTTCAGGGTCTAGGAAGATACAGTCAAGGTATGGAATATTGTGCGTTCTTAAATGAGAGACTGCCTGAACCATGTGGGTGACTACTTGGACCAGATGAATGACCCACCGGATCTTGCGGTGTTTGTAATGGAACATCTGTTGGGAGAGGGTCAGCATACACATGGCTGTAGAGCTATTACATCCTCAATTGTTAGAATATGTAGCAGTACCAGATCCCTCTCCTGTAGCAGCACTACTTCTACTGCTTTGTTAGTTATAAAGATGTCTGCACCCAAACGTGGTAGACATTGTGGTCATGGACGCAGTCATGATGACAGCTCATCCTGCAGGCATCGCTGGTATGTAGTTAGCATCCCAAATCCCACACTTCTAGTCATAGTCATGGATCTAGCAGTGCAGCTCCTAGCTGAGGTACTTTATATGATCAGGGCAGCACAAATTACCTGACTCCCCTACCATGCACAGCTCACACCTGTCCAGGATTCCAGGGCATAGTGTTAACACAAGTGCTTTGATTGTGCTCCTGCAGACCCACACATTGTGAAACTCATTCATGGCTGTACCACCTCACACACACACACACACACACACACACACACACACACACACACACACACACACACACACACACACACACACACACACACACACACACATTAATATTAAATGGTTTACATTGCTGCAGGCCCTGACAATGGATAGTTGTTGTTAACCTAAATTTTCACACACACACACACACACACACACACACACACACACACACACACACACACACACACACACACACACACACACACACACACACACACACACACACACACACACACACACTTCTTTGGTGTCAGGCTTGCCTTCCTGTAACCACTCACCTATCTTGTGCAAGTGATGATAACTGCTGTATTTCTTTGTGACTTAGATTCAAAGGTTCGTAGGTAGGTATTAGGCTATCTGCCCAAAGGCATTTATAAGCCTAGCCAGAATGTGTTGGCTTTCGCCGCCCCTTTAGATTAGTTCCCTGTGCCTCTGTCCAGCAGAGCCACTGAAGTGATCCCCAGGGTGAACTTTCTGTTTCCCATCCACTCATCAAGGTTTCTCTTGAAGAGTGTTAGCGAGGAGCTCTGCCTAATGTAGATTGGAATCTTGATCCAAAGCATGGGAAGTCTCTGGGACAGGAATCTATCCCTCCAGCACGTCCTATTTATTGCTGTGGTGAGGTTTAGATCCCTAGAGCGTGTGGCTTGAGAGGATAAGGTTTTCTTTAGGTGGAGCATGTCTATCAATTCTGGGTTGGACATGGCCTTGTATGTCAGGCAGAGATCACCTCTGAGTAGGCGGTATGCAACTGAGTACAGCTGGAGTTTCTTTAGTCAAGCTGCATAGGGCATCTGTTTGAGGCCAGTGATCCTCTTGGTGAGGAACTTCTGTGGTCTTTCCAGCTGTTGCAGGTGTCTTGTAAGGCACATCCCAAATGGAGCGTTGTATTCTATGATGGGTCTGATGAGTGATGAGTAGAGGGGCACAATTACCTCTTTTGATCTGGATGCAAACCCTTTTGTGATAAGGTGGGCCACGTAGAAGGATTTTCTAACCACCTTGGTAATGTGATTATCAAAGGAAAGATTACTATCTACTTGGGTCCCCTGATCCCTTATTACATCTTCTGTATTTAGGGGACTACCACCTATGTGGTAGTTTGTGGGTACTTTGTTTTTTCCAAAGGGGATAACTATGCACTTTTTGGCATTTAGCTTGAGGCAATGATTTTGACACCAGGTATCCGTCTCAGTGAGACCCTTTTGGATGATGTCTGTGTCAGCTGGAGAGTCAGTTATAGCCCCTAGTTTTCAGTCATCTGTGAACTTGGTCAGCCATAGTCCTCCTGTGCTTGCCTGTACCTCTGAGAATTATATGCCGAACAGGAGGGGTCCTAGGACTGAGCCCTGGGGAATGCCACTTGTAACCGGTTTAGAGTCAGACCTAGCTCCCACAACTCTTACCATGTGGGTTCTGTCCGTGAGCCAGTTGGCAACCCATCTTGTGATGTAGGGGTTTATGTTCAGGCTGGTGAGCTTGTCTATAATACCAGAATGGAGAATGGTGTCGAAGGCCTTTGCGAGGTCTAGGTAGGCGGTGTGTACCACCTTTCCCTCATCTATTGCCTTGGTAATTGTCTCAAAGAAGTTCACCAGGTTTAGGAGGCATGATCTGCCCTTAACAATGCCAAACTGGGTAGGGTCCAGTGTTTGGAGGTTTCCAATGTCTCTGTTAATGAGTTCCATGATGATGCACTCCATAGTCTTGCAGACCAAGCTAGTCAGGCTTATAGGGCGATAGTTCCCAGGGTCTGTTGTGGCTCCACCTTTGTGGAGCGGAATAACTGTTGCTGTGCACCACTCTGTGTGCACATAACCTGTGGAGAGGCTGAGTTTGAACAGTGTGGTTTAGTTGAGGGGTTAGTTCATCTTTGAGCTCATGTAGGATGCTGCCTGGGACACCGTCCGGTCCCATTGGTGCTGTGTTTTTGGCTTTGGAGAGGGCTGTTTTAACCTGAGTGTCTGTGATTTCAGGGGCTCTAAATTCTTCTGGTATGGTTATGGGCCCTCTTGGGGGTGAGGGGGGGGTGAAGTTTGCACTGAACCTGTCTGCCAGGATGTTGGCGATATCGGTCGGTTCAGTGTATTTTGTGCCATTCTGCACTAACTCCGAGCAGATCTGAGCATTGCCACTTAGATTCTTGACATAGCTAAAGAACTGCTTGTGGTTATCTTTGGAGTCCTTGGCAATTTTTCTTTCGAAGCTCGCCTTGGATGATTTTATGAGGGATCGTAGTTTCTTGCTGATACTGATCAGGGATGTCTTCCCTTCTTGGGATTTTACTCTTTTCTGTACTAGTTTCCTCCTTCTATTGTATAGCTCATTTATGGCAGGAGTCCACCAGACTGGTTTACTTTTCTTGGAAAAGTGAGCCTTGGTCTTGCTTGGGCTAGCACGATCCATGCATTCTTGTAGGTGCCCATAGAATGCATTAGTAAAGGATTTTGCAGCTTGGACAGCGTTATCCTTTAGCATGGGTGCTTTGAAACTTTCCACCTTGGTCTTAAGTAATGTGAAGTTTGGTTTTGAAAAGGTTTTCACAGTGGTTTCCTTGTCCAGGGGTGGGGGCGAAATGTGGATATCCAAAGTGATTTGTTTATGGTCAGATCTAATCAATGAGTGGTTGACCTCCGGTGTGGAGCACCGGTTGCCTATGTTGGTGATGACCAGGTCCAATATGTTGTTAACTTGGGTGGGAGTGTTGACCAGTTGATCCAGGTTGTTTGAGTTTATAAATTCTAGGAAATGTTGGGCAAGGGAGTTAGTACTTGAGTAGTTCTCCCAGTTAATGTTTGGGTAATTGAAATCACCCAATATTAGGGTGTTTAGTAGGACCTTTATATTTCCCAGTGTTTCCAGAAATGCGGAATGGGGTCCTGGGACATGGTGGGTGATCTGTAGCAAGCTACAATTTGAATTGCAGTTTTGCCCATTGTTAGTTGCACATGGCAGATCTCTGAAGCATTGTGTTGTGCCACTAACCTGGAGGTGTGGGTATCCTTGATGAATATGGATATGCCCTCACCTTTTGTATTTTGGTCTGGGTTCTGTGGCCAAAATGTATGGTATGAGTTGTAGCCTGGTAGTGCTGAGGTGCTCTCTGGAGCCTTAAACCAGGTTTCTGTTACTGCACATATATCAATTTTCTCCATACCGAGGAGTGCCTCGAGTGCGTGCATTTTGAGGTTTAGACTTCTGGCATTCAGTAGCATTACCCTCAGTTTTTTGTTACTTGTGCTATTTACAGTGGCGGGTTTGTCTTTTGTGCCTTGCCTAAAAAAGGCACTATGGGGGTGGCAAGAGCCTTGGGTAGTATTCGAAAGCCTAAGGGTGACAGGTGCAAGCTGTCTCTAGCGAAGCAGCATGGCTTGTCGAGCATGTCATCCCAGGTGGACAGACACTGGATCCCCTTTGAATGATACCAGAAACTTAGCCAATTGTTGAAATTGATAATGTTTTCTTCATACCATGGTATCATTCTTGGTGAAGGCAGGATGCTACTCAGGCTTAGGGTCATACCGGACTGAGCCACATGATCAGAGAGCTCTTCCATGTCTCTTTTCATGTAGTCCAGGGAGGTACGGCTCAGGTCATTCACACCAACATGGATAATGACAGAGTCGTATTTGTACTTGTTCTGGAGTGACCTGAGTGCTTGTGTTATGTGATGGATCCTGGCACCTGACAGGCAGCTAACAGTAACCTTCCCCTTATTCAGCCTAGTGAGTGGGACATCAGTGTGCCTGACTATAGAGTCACCTGTTACTAGTATGTTGAGTATGTTATTTTGCCTTAAGGGTTCTGATTGCATGGCAGACTGGTTTTGTAAAGTTTGTGTTTCATGGTTTGTGCTGGGGGGTGGAGGTTGCTTGGACGTCTGCTTTGGAGGTCTCTGTTGCTTTTGCAGATTTTTATTTACAGCCTCCGAGTATGTTTTCGTGTATTTATGTGTGTCTTTTGCCAGTGCTCGTTTAATGGGTCTATGTAAGAGTGGTGGTGTGATGCAAGTATTTCCCTTCTCCTCTTGACTGTCTGATCCAGCCTTGGGTTGAGAGAGCTTAGCCACCAGTTTAGCTGTATAATTGCATCTCTTGCATGTATTAGTGTTTGGTGGTAGGAGGAGAGGGTTGTCTGTGTACATGAGGCAGTTATAACATTGCCTCAAAATACCCAGATTCACCAGTTGGACTGGAGAGTATGCCTGAAACTGCCCTTTGGACATTCCTGGATAGGTACAGTGAACTGAATGGCTGGTAAGGTCGAATAGAGAGCCTTGTCCTTCTGTACAGTATAGGAGGGTCTATTGCTAGGGTTTATAACTGCTTGCTATGAGTTTTGAGCAACTGCTGAGCTGAGAAATTAATGGCTTGACTGCTTAAGTTGAAAGTTTGTCTAGTTCCAAGGGAAAAATTGAAGAGGAGACTTTGTGGAGCCGGGAATAGTTATACCCTAGCTAACTGGGGCTGCCCGGCATGCAAAACAGGGTAAATGTGGTGTTTATAGCAGAGAAATGAAAGAGATAGAAATTAGCCCAAAATGGCCAATAAACTACTAATTTCTGGACTGAAACCACTCCTCCAGGGACAGATAGGCTCCACCAAGCTCCCCTGTCTCACAGGTGAACAGAGAAACTTCCTTCTATCCAAGTAAGGAATGGGCAAACACAGAGATTTGTAACACAGCCCTGAATTCATCACTTAACCTGAAAACTGGACTATACTAGCTAGGAAAGCTGGGAAACAAGAATATTTTTATTTATTTTTTCAGAAAATAAAGCAGATACAATAAAAAAAACTTTAAATGCACAGAAAAGGATACTTATTGTTATATATCTCAGATCAGAGTTGTAATCAATGCCCCTAGTAATAAGGTAGGAAAAAATACAAATACAGTAAAAGCAGATGAATAAAGTGCAATTTATATATATATATATATATATATATATATATATATATATATATATATATATATATATATAAAACAATATAAAACGAACAAACTGATTTAAACAAGTTACCCGATTAACCAGAAAAAAGCTCAGAACTGAGCCCTGTTCCAGCAGTCTCAATCAGACAAGTTCTAACTGCACACTCCTGCTGCTAGGGTGCAGGGGAATATTCTCCAAAAAAAGATGGCCTGGATCAGTGCTCAAGTAATACAAACAAAGCTAGATTCAGCAGGCCTATATCTGGTCTATGCTACAGCAACAATGCATACCAATTTCAGAAAAAAAAACAGTTCAAATAAGCAGGCGCAATAAGCCTGTGACCAGAAATTCCCAGCTCAGAAGGGCAGAATCCAGCCTCCCACAAGAGTGCAGACCACACCTTCTTAATGTAAAAAAACTGGCCCAAAGCCCAAGTGCTTAAACCAAAACTAATACACTTTAGAATAACAGACACTAAGCCTTCAATCAGCAACTCCCAACTTAGAAGGATGTAAGCTACATGTCCTGCCACAACAGTGCAGACTACAAACCTTCTTAATGTGAAACAACTGGTCTGAAGCCCAAGTGTGTAATCCAAAGGCTTAGAATAACAGTTACATTTTAATTGGCTACTAACAAGCAGTAATAAATGCAGCAAAATAAATGCTATTAAGTACTTTTAAGAACAGGCACCAAGAGCAAAATAAGTAATAAAGTAGGAAGAAACACAAACACAGTAAAAGCAGATGAATAAAGTGCACTTTTTGTTCTCTCTGTTTTAGGTAGAATGAGCTAAAGACACTAGACTGGGAGGAGTGTCACAGATCAAATATACAGTAGGGGCAGGCAGTTGCAAAGCCACCAAGTATAAAAAGAAGACACCAATAGGGGCAGTAATTTAACACAGCAGGAATAAGGGTGGGGGAAAAATAGCACTTTCAGCTCAGAAAAATAGCACTTTCAGCACAGATCAGAAGCCAGCAAATAATATATATCTAAATCAATCAAGCGAAAGCAATTAGGATACTGTAGAACTTTGGAAAGAAGTGACAAAAAATATACTTATCAATTTATATTTCGAGTTGTTTCAGTAGCACTCTCAGTCAGAACTCAATTAGATTCATGCAATGAATGCAGAGGTAACAAACAGGGAATATTAATTATACTAGCAAGCCTTGAGACAATCAGATAAAACACACAAGTCGTATGGCCAGTATTTAACACAGCAGAAATAAGGTTGGGGGAAAATAGCACTTTCAGCTCAGAAAAATAGCCCTTTCAACACAGATCAGAAGCCAGCAAATATTATATATGCATATGTCTGATGCACAGAGTGGGTAGCTAATGTTTGCTTACTTAGAGTTTTGCTTTAATCAAAAGTATTGTACTAATTTAATGTTTTCCAGTTCAATTTCAAATTATTGTTATATATTTTCTGATCATCATTGCATTTGAAACATCCTTAGTAATGCAGCCAGTCCCACTAGTTAGTAATTAGTGTTTATTCAGCCACTTGTGCTAATGATGCTAAGATTTCCCTGGTCACTGTTGGGGTGCCTATGTTGGGCAATTTTAATGCATGATGCATATTATTGGGAAGAGTAATATTTATATTGCATATCTCATTCATGAGTTACTGCTGACATTCCTGCATTCATGTACAGCTGAGCATTGTTTTATATTACTGACATACAAAACTTGCATATGAGGGTAATCGTTCAATCTGTTCTTTACAGTTTCATTACTTACCTTGATTAATGTTGCCGCTACAAATTGTGTCTTCTGGGAGTGACTCTGTTTGATGCTCACAGAAAGCAACCATCTGCTATTTTGCATGCATCACTGTTATTGTTTTTATGTGCTAAGCTTCTTAGTTTTTCACTTAGGTAGTGAGTTTGTACACTTTCCTCTGCCTCTTAGCCAGGTTCATAGCATATAGTGCATGCCTGCATCTGCTAGGATCATCCACAGCTGCTTGTTCTTCCTCAGACTCCTCATCTGTGTCTGAACATCTTGCTGGCCCTGCCTGTGGTGCTGGGAACTGCAGTCTTTGGTCTTGTTGTCCTTACTGAAGCTGTTTTCTGACAATTATACTATGCATCATGGCACAGACTGTTGGATATTTTGGCTGAGGTGCCCAGGCACCACTAGTTGTGTCTATACAATGATTTGAGCATGCTAAATACATGCTCTATAATATTCCCAGTATGAGTGCGTGCATCATTGTAACCTTGCTCAGTGGGGCTGTATGGGTTCTCGTGGGTGTCATAACCTGCATTCCCCAATAGATGCCTTTGTGGAAAGTCACCCAGAGAAAACCTTACATACAGGTCACAGGTGTGCCATATGTGTGAGTTGTCACAAGTGTGCCATATGTGTGAGTCATGAAAACTGCCAGGGTTACTTGCACACACATTATAGATGATCTCCTCGGGCATTACAGACCATCCGGTAGTTGACAGAGTGATATCATTTTCTGTCAATGTACATCCTTCTCTGTTCACCAGGAGGGACTTTTATTTCAATATGTGTGCAGTCTATGGCCACCAGATCCAAAGGAAAATGTGGTATGGCATAGAAATGTTGCATAGTGGTAGCTCTTTCCTCTGGTGTTTGTGGAAACCAGATATGTTCCCTTACATGTTGTAACATTGCATTTAGAAATGAGTGCAATATTCTTGAGACTGAGGCCTGTGGCACCCCTAATATATCCACTGTATGATTCTAAAAGGTACCTGTAGCTAGTATATGTAATGCTACACATAACTTTGTTTCCAGTGGGATATATTTTCTATAGTTTCTCAGGGCCCTCAGTTGAGGATGGCAGAGGTTGCATATGTCCTCTAAAGTATCCATGTCCACCCTGTAGCACTCTAATATGTCAGTATTATGAAGTATACAACAGGTCAAAGTGGTCTAAACTTTTTTCTCCTTCTAGGCTGTGGCCTGGCATCAGCAGCAACACCTTGTATTAAAGCTGTTGTACCTACAGATTAATGATTGCAGCAGCAACCCCAAGTGTCTTCATGGCTGTATTCCAACGAGTATTGGAATTCAGGGCAAAAGGGAGCATGGTGTGTAGGCACAGGTTTTATACATTCCTGAATCATTTTGCTATGTTGAAATGCATCATAAGCATGGAATTCAGCCACTTAGGCCTTCATTAGAATATTCTGCCCCTCCTTTGTTTTGCGACTGTTGCATCATATAGAGCTTGTTTCACACACACATAAGTACTTAATGAGAGGTGTAGGCGGTCATGAACCCAGGTCTAAGTATTTGTCACTCAGTCAGGTCAGGTTCAAAGCAGCTCTGATTCTCTGACCTTCAGAATCAAGGACAAATGCAGAAATAATCTGTGAAATGTTATACAGAGGAACAATCATGTTACCACAAAACCCCTGTACAAATGAAATAAAATGTAAAACAATTTTTTTTTATTATTCCCGAAATAGCTGCCCGTATTTGCATGTGTGTGCCCGTTGCTTAGCTACAGTAAGCAGTTTAGACATTGAAGAGGATAATAAACCACTTATATGCAAATTAAGCCAAATAGCAATCGCGTAGTGGTAGAGCCTTCGCACAAAGATGCCCCATTCCATTTTCTGTAGGAAATCTGTGCATAAAAATAATTCCTGACATTTACCTTTTAAATTTTAGTAAAATGCTTTGAAACAGCCTATGTAGCAGTGAACGATATTTTAAATATATATAAGAAGGTGAAACGGGCATGCATACTAATGAATGCATAAGTAACCTATCTTAAGCAATGTGAAGCACTGCTAAGCAATGCTTACCAGTATTAAGCACATTTAAGAATAATTGCCCATAGCTAAGCACTGCTTTAACTAGCGCAATGGCTTTGCGCGTAGCTGCGCACCGCGCTAACTAGAGCAACATCGGGCAACGTAGAGCAACGTTGGGCAAAGTTGAGCAAAGTTGGCTAAACACAGCCACACCTCCTAGCCTGTCAGGCCAGTAGTAAAATAAAAAGCAATGACAGGCCTCGAACCCGGGATACTGTGCACCATAATCACAGTACTGAACCACTAAGCCATGACAGCCTTTGCTGTTTATGTACTGTCAACATACATATACATATTAATCAAAGTTTACTCAGTGCTAAGCAGGTGTGCACTCAGCTGAGATTTTTCAAAACTGGCCAATCACAAATAAGTGTGGGAAATGAGGCATATTTAAGCTCCATAGGCGGGAATAATTGCCATAACTGGTTGTAGCTCCCATCTGCAGTCAGAATGGCCGGTGTTGGAGAGGCCTCTCGTTTTTGAGCGCAATGGTGGGGCATTGAGGAGTCAAAAGTGATGGTTTGGCTCCTCGTCCATCATCATGATGTAAGACTCCTGCAGGGCTAGTTCCAAGGCACTGAGTACAAGGCGGAAGCCTGGAACCATCTAGCACATGATCTCACCAGTGCCACAGGCATCCCTCGGACTGATGAGCAGGTCAGACACCACTACGCAGACCTGAAGAGATAGAAGCAGGACCAACTGAACCAATGGATACAGGAGACCCGTGGGAATGAAAATGCCCCACTACTGAGTAGGTAGCCATGGAATGGAGTATGTAAGAATTGCTATTGTAGTCTATATTATGGACAGGTATGTCTCAATATCCCTTCATTTACTTCACAGCTGCAGGTGTCCATGCTGTGAATCAGCAAGCATATGCAGATAGGCTGCTAAGGCTGTGCCACCAGGCAGGTTAGTAATTATTCTGCATATATTGTTATATAAAATAAGTGAGAGAGCCTGAAAAAAAGTGTTGTAGCCCAATAATAAAGGCATAATAAGTCCTGAATAAATTCTCTGCATGTACTGTTATATAAAATAAGTGAGAGAACCTGAAAAAGAGTGTTGTAATCCATTAATAAAGGTATAATATGTCTTGAATAAGTCTTCTGCATGCACTGTAATATCAAATAAATGAGAGAGCCTCTAGAAAAGTGTGTAATGTAATTAATAAAGGTATAATTCCTGGAGTGTGTCTGTGCCACTTACTTCGAAATGTTGTTGTACTCTTGCATTATATAAATAGTACTGTTGTATTAAGCGCTGTCAACCCACACTTGGCCAGGTCCATATAAAGTGGATGAAGGGAGTGTCAGTAGCTGTGAAGCTTATATACAGTCCTCAACTGTTGGTTAATGGCTGGCATGCATAGGTAAATCTGGCACACGAGTTAATGTGTTCCCCAGAAATGTCAGTGTGCTGCTAGAAATGTAGGGGGCTGTAGAAATATAACTGATAATGTCACCTGAACACATTCAGATATGTAGATATATAAATATAAATAAAATATATAAATATGTAGCAGTAACATCTGCATCCTGGACAGTTTGTATGTCAGATACAGTTCAGGCATATAAGGAACTAGCCAAACACATTTCACAACTTAATGCACTTTGCCTAGTGTAATAATACATGTAAGGGATATACACCTGCAGTCAATAGGAATGTACTGTAAACTATAAGTACATATAAGATGTTAATGGAGGTATCTTCCACACCTCAATGGGTATGTCTAATCTCAAAACATTTGTTGGGACATATGTCCTATTGTTTTATAAATATCTGCATTTACTTTGATGCATGTGCCCTGTTCAAACACCACAATCTTGGTGGCCTGTTGCCACCAATCAATCCTGCATGCTGTTGGAATGTCCACCGTTGTTCTATATATGCATGTGTTATGATTACTGTTCAACTGTTGGAACTCTGGTGTGTTGGGTTAATGGGAATATTACTGCATGCTGTTACAACTAACTTGGAATGCTGTTGGCTGTTACCAACCCATATTGTCATTAAATCCTCCTAAACATAGAACGTATGGGAAGGCCGGTCCCAGTGGACCTACCTGTCCCACCTCAGCTGGCGATGGCACCTGGCACCAGCAGGTCCGGTACCCAGCCCGGGATCTCCTCCTCCTCCATTGGCTCTGTGCCACCTTCGGGTGGAAGCGCTGCAGGGGATGGGGCTCATCCCCCCCATGCAAACATGGCCGGAGGAGGGTCACCTATCACACTCCGAACGGTCCGAGCTGTGGTGCATAGGGAGATCCAGTGTTCAGTCACTAATCCTCTACGCCAGCTCGAGGCAAGAGTGGCGCGACTCACGGGTGAGCCTGCCCCTCCTATGCAGCCCCCAGCATAGCCACCCTCTGGGCTGTGAAGGTACAGTGGTGACTGCCCATGGGTAAGGATCTCAGTTCCACTGTTGCCATCTGTGGGCTCATGGGCTTGCGATTTTCAAACATCCTTCCCCGTCAGTGGTGTTCACCCACCCCATGTGTCATATTCTGCCCCTGTATGCATCGTATTTGTCTTGTCTGTGTACCTCCCCAACCTACCTCCCCAAATATACCTATTTCCCCTACCCCACATTTCGCTCTCACCTGAAAAAAAAAAATGGGCAATCTGCTCCCACAAAAAAATTACGCCCCATACATAGCTGCCCATTTTGCACACATGTCCGCTGGACACATAAACTGAAATGTAATTGGCAGTACAACATACTTTGTTGTCCTCACCCCTCTGTCAGGGGTGGAAGGTTTCAAAATTCCCTCCAAAGTTCTAGTATATGCACAGCTGTTGCTGTTAAAGAAATGGGCAGCTATGGACCTTCCCTACACCCATCCTGCACATCCCTAGCTGTTTTCCCTACTGTCTTTCCCTCTTTGTGCACCTTTTTCACCACTTTCCTATCTCCCCATTTTTTTTTCATTCAATGAAATTAGCGCGGGGGTTAGCGGGAGTAAGCACTTTTAAGCAGTAGTTAGCGGGTTTGCACAAGTGTGCGCTTGTGTGCGCTTAGCTAAGTATTGCTAAGCATCGCGCAAACCAGCACAAACCCACTTACAACGGCTTAAAAGTGCCTTAGTCACCCTGCATGTGAGGGCCCTTGTTCTGCTCAGCAGCAAAATAAACCACCACTGTCAGTCTCGAACACCAGATCTTGGACACACTAAACTGCATGAAGTACCACTAAGCCACAGTAGATATACAGCAGATTGTTGCTGAAATATATATATCATGCATCAGAATGAGTAAATTTAAAGGAAAGATAGGAATGCCATAACATAAAACATGTTCTGTGGAACTTTACCAACAGTTGTTGTGGAATTGCATTACATGACTGTAATAACAGAACCAGACATTCTAGCAGTAAATAATGTTACAGCAGCACTTTACAACCCCCACACAGTATCATAGCAGGACAATCCCCACCCAAACGTACAAAATACCTGTGTGTTCAGGGTCCAGCAAGAATGTAGGTAGGCATACTCAGTACTGGAATTGTCCAGTTTTCATGAGCATCCTGTGATAATGTCAACAAAAAAAAAAGCACAAACTGTGCAGAAGTGAGTACATTAATATCCACAGTATAGCATTTCCCAAACATTTCATGTGCCAAATGAAAACACCTCAATAACTACATATGTATGGCATCTAATTGTATAAGTAGAAAAGAAACGACATACTCCCATGTATCTTGTATTAGCATTTGTAGGGGTGAGTACAATTTTACACTGTCAACTGTGTACTGGAAGTGGCAACATTCAGGTCTGAGTACAACATTCAAATCACTGGCTACACCCCTAGTATCAGTTATAAGAAGTATACCAATCTTCTGGCTTACACAATGGTGTCCACAGCAAACAAGCATGGTCCCTACCTTGGAAAGCTGAAAGGGCTATGCCTACTTGACTTAGCAATTTATAGCACTGAGTTGCTATGACAGTGAGTACTGCAAGTACCACACAGCAGGCTGCATGCAATTGCCAAATGGTGGCCACCAATTGTTGCAGAGGCCATCACATGCACATGTGCAGATACCTATAAAAGCAGGCTGTACTTGCTGTCCACACATGCAATCATTTAATTGCAGGTACAGAGGGAGAGAGAGAGAGAGAGATGCAGATGCAGATGCAGACAACAGCAGCAGCAGAACAAAAGAAAAAAGATAAAAAAACAAACATCGAAAGACGTAATATATTGAAAAAAAAAAGATAAAAAAAAAGAATATATTGAAAACAAAATAATATATTGAAAAAAATATATATTGAAAAAGAAAAATATATTGAAAAAATATACTGAAAAACAAAATATATTGAAAAAATATATTGAAAAAAAAAATATATATATATATATATATTGAAAAATAAATAATATATTGAAAAAAGAAGTATATTGAAAAACAAATATATCTTGAAAAAAAATTTAAGATATAAAAAAGAACATTAATTACAAAACACACGGAACCAAAAATACGAACACATACAAAGGAAAGGTATGTAACAGCTATGTATTTACTGGCATTTAGCAGATGTTTATGAAGAGTACTCTACATAGTTTGAATCATCCATATGTGGCAGCAGTACGTATCAATGCGCAGATGCCCTGCATAACTACTGGCATGGAGAAATGAGTGAGTAGCTGTGTGCAGTGGGATATGACTATGACATATGTAGTTCAGCATTAAATGTCAAACATCTGATCCATGTTATCTGTGTTCTGTACAGTAGTGTGTACAATGTCTGTTTGGGGGAGTAGCGCATACGGTTATATAAATATGGATTTGACAGAGTAACAAATGCATGATAGTCATATTAATGTGTAGTTTAGCATTGGCAACAGCTGTACCAGGCTAGTATGCTAATCTAGCATTTGCAGCTATATATACACCCTCTAATATTACTGGGTGCTCACATGTGACACCTGTTCATGTTACAGCAAGGCCCAACAGGTCAGCCGTGAGGTACATGAACTTACAACAGTGTGCACCTTGTGTGTGTGTGTATGGCACACACATACGGAGAGATCTGTCTGTGTCAGATATATTACCATCTGTACATGTGCATAGAGCAAGGAACATACTGCAACTGTTTGTGAAGGGTGGACATATATATGTTGTTGAAGGTTGTTATGTGCATATTTCTATGTAAATTGTAGTGTGTGGCAAACAAGACAGGATACAGTGCTGGTATATGACATGTGGTGGTTAAACGTTGTGGGTATGATTCATCAGGTCTGCAGTGTTACAGCCAATGAGGCCTGCTAAAGCTACATGGGCTGAGAACACCTTCAATGCATTCCGCACAACACTGTGCAATATTATGACATAACTGTATACCTCACAACCTTTGCATAATTGATATCCCCACCATGAAAGGTGGGCTGTATATGTGCCTATATGTATCTCTATATGTACACCAATGGATGTTTATATGTATGTGTGTATATATATATATATATATATATATATATATATATATATATATATATATATATATATATATATAGAGAGAGAGAGAGAGAGAGAGAGACAAGGTCATATTTACTGCAACAGATGCCTGGTGACAAAGCCATGGACTCAATCTCAATGTTAACACTGCATTAGCATCCCTTCTTGCAAAAACTCTGTACCCATTAACTACCACATAGGTGGTAGTCTACTTAACACTGAAGGTGTGATAAGAGACCATGGGACACAGGTAGAGAGTAGTCTCTCCTCTGATGATCACGGTGCCACACTAGTCATGTCATCTGTCTACGTGGCACACGTCATCACAAAAGGTGTGTCATCCAGGGAAATATAGGTCAGTGTTCCCCTCTACTCATCACACATAAAGCCCATTATAGAGTACAATGTCCCATGTGGTATGTACCTCACAAGACATCTACAGCAACTGGAAACGACACAGACATACCTCACAAAGAGTAATACCAGCCTTAAACAGATGCCCTATGCAGACCGTCTCACAAACCCACAACTAGACTGTGTCGCATACCGCCTACCCAGAGGTGACCTCTGCCTAATATACTAAGCTATGTCAAACACAGAGCTGTTGGATATGCTCCACGTAAACAGATCACAATCCCTATGAGCTACACGCTCTAGGGACCTAAACCTTTTGACCACAATAAACAGCACATGCTGGAGGGATAGATTCCTATCTCAGAGACATCCCATACTCTAGAACAAACCACCTATCCATAGCAAACAAAGCTCCTAATTAGCAGTTGTAATAAATAATCCTGAAGATTGTATGGGAGATAGAAAATATACCCAGGGAATCCCCTCTGTGGCTCTGCTTGACAGGGCCACGTGAAATGTAATTACCTGTGTGTCAAAGGCCAGGGTAGCGTATGGCTAGACTTCTATAGGCCCTAGGGCCAATAGCCTATTACTTACTTATGAAACAATACACACCCACATGTACTTGTTGCAATAATTGTTATGTGAGGTTCACTGAGTGTGATGGTGAATGTGTTGGTGAATGTGTCAGAGTTCTGTATATGTGTGATAGCTTAGTGGGAAACTGTTTCTGTCATGGTATTATGTGTCCTAGCTGTGATCCCAGCAAAAGATGTGTATGCAATTGCTAGGCAGAAAAAGCAGTATGCCATACAGTCTGACGAAGTCCCTTGTTGTCGACTGGGGTGTCCCATTGTAGGCCAAAGCAGTACATGTATGCTTATTGAGTGTTACTGCTGGTGAATCCAACTCCTGTATGAACTGTAGTACTACCTGAAGCTGTATGCCTAAACAGCACTGTATGGTGTATGTCCACATTTCTTGGAACCACTGTTTTGTGTGTTCCCTGTAGTCCTCACAGATTACATACCTCAGGCATAAGGTTTTGTAACTACTGACACACAGTACTGTATGGTACACAGGTAAAGGTCACCTGGGTTGCCATACCTTTTTGTCTGGTATGTATGTCTGATGTGTGTGTGGGTATGCCTGTAGCATGGCCTCGGTCATATGTGTGTTACAGGATATAAGTGCATATCTAGCAACATGTATAGTCTAGTACAGCAGTATGCCACCTATGTTAACGAATGTGCACATATGTTAGGCAGGGGTTTTCCATCAACGACTAGTGTGGTATACTGGTAATACTGTAACTGGACTTTACAATCATTGCAATGGATTACATATTTCTTGATGCATTAGCTTGATATATACCTCCTGTGGCTAGGTGGTGCATTGTGTCACATACAGTGTGCCATGTACTGTTGTATAGTCTTACATAGTGGTTTATCTTTGTTGCTGTGCAAAACATGGTTTGATATATAGAGTGTGCCAGGCACTGTCAGGCAGTTGTGGGTTGAGAACTGATATATGGTATTGAAAGTGTGTATCCTCTGACAGCCAATAGGTTGCTATATATGGCAGTTAATTGATATCTGTACTTTAGAATGTTACGTGTGCCACATGACTTGATCACACATATTGTTTCATTGTCTTCCAGGGTCATGGCCCACCATTGTAATCCCACCTATAGCCTGGCAGAGGAGGAACAGATAACAACAAGCCTGGTGCAGCACTATGCCCTGCTGTTCTCCAGAACCAGCTAGGATCAGCATGAGCGGACTGCGCTGTGGCAAGATCTTGTCCGTAGGGTAAATGACATAGGCATGCATAACCGGACATATGAGCAGGTACGCCATCACTGCAGTGATTTAATTAGACATGTTTGGCAGCGTGTGTCTGATATCCACAGACAACAGCTTGCCACAGGTGGGGGGTAGCCATCCACCCCCCCTCACCAGAGTGGAGGACCTGCTCCTGAGCCAGGTGGCTCCTGGCCAACAACAACAACAAGTAACATGTATCATCATGGAGGTGGAGCCACCCAGAAAGTTGACACAGAGCGTGCAGGTAACATGGCATAGCTGTAGACTACTGTTACCTCTATTGGTAGAGCATGCTTATGTGAGATGTGTCCTGTGTAGTTAGAAGATATGCCTAGTGTTGTGCAATACTAATAATTAAGAATATAATCTGTAGGCCTGTGACTGTCAACCATTGTACTACTGTAAGATTGCAAACACAGAGTAGCAATGCCACAGTTGTTGCCACTGACAAACTGTCTCAAATCCTTGTAGGTCCCACTGGTGTGACAGGAAGGCAGCAGACCCATGCTGGTGAGTGTGTTCTACATTTAATATTGCTAATTAAATGTGCATGTCATAGGTGAGGTGTAGGCCATGCACATGTAACACACCTACTTTGCTGTGAGACTATGCACATCCCAGTAATGTGGGTAGCTGCCTAAAACACATACAATACACAGAGCATCCCACACAATTGTGGCAATACTGTAGTGGACATTGGATAGGCAGAGTCGATACACATGCACACAACATACACAACTTTGTCATACGCAGTACATGTTATCATGCTACACATGGTGTATTCAGACACCCACTGTAAGGTCACACTACAGTATCCCAAATGTCATCCACACAGCACACATAATATACCTAAGGGGTAGATGCCTCTCATGTGGCTGTGCAAGACTCTTCAACACATAGCACATTCATGTTAGGAAATGCCCCCTACTGGGCACCTTACAAACCCATGTAACAACTGGCTGTGAAATGGTGAATGTAGCCATGGTATTGCAGTTCCACTACAGCATGGTATGTGCCCGTCTGGCACACATTAGTAGCCTTGCGTGACCACATGATGCTGCATGATGATGGCTCATGGTACTACACCCCATCCAGTTACAGTGACCACAGTACTACACATAGCATTAACTGCTATGCACCTCAATGTTGTGTGTGGGCAAACATATGCACCTATACACAATATGCATAGCAATCACCATTTGTACAAAGTGACACATATATGTCTTGTAATGCTATTGAGTGCATAGGTCACATGACATACACTGTGTATGTGTGATGTTTAATGTTGCAGTTGTGTTGTAGCATGCCATGTCATGGCTGGCACTGGCATGTCCACAATATGTCCTACACTCACCATAACCACTGTACAATGGCTATGTTGAGCAATGGTATTCCATCAGGTATACATGTACCACTCATCCTGTGTGTATACATAGCATGCATGTGCTAAACCTGTGTCCACAAGTATCTGCTAAAGACACAGATGCTCTAATCAGAAATGGATATCTATGTGACACACAGATACACATCCAGCCATGGTATGTATACCTGTGAGTGATGGTGCACAGGACATTGCAGAGCTTTTAATACTTGCACAGAAATGTTGTGTCCATGTACACATTGCATTCCAGGGTGAGGCCAATCACTGAACAACAACACACATGCATCAAAGCCATGTATACTGTTATTAGCAAGGGCTGTCTACACCTGCACTGCATGCTGTTGAGCAACACACGTCCTGCATGCTCACACGTGTGATATAACTGTTTGCCTTGTGATACTGTACCCCACCATCACATGCTATTGAGTATATTCTGGATTGCTGGTGGTGTGTGTGTGTGTGTGTGTGTGTGTGTGTGTGTGTGTGTGTGTGTGTGTGTGTGTGTGTGTGTGTGTTTTAGTGAGGAGTGCATTTGTGTGCATGTGTGCCGACATCATGTACAGGTCGTAAAGTGTGTTTCCTGTCTTCCTCTTACAGGTGCTGACTTTGGGCTGGTTCACTGCAGCAGGGAAACTGATGTCACTGAGCAAAATAGTGATAATGATGATAGGTGTGTTGAGGCACAGGCATGTTTTCCCGGGTCTGTCATTGGGCCATCAATCAACAGTACACAAGTGTCCACCCCATCCATGCACACAGTTATACTGCCAATACATCCATCACCAATGCCCTTAGCTGAGGGACAGCGTACAGTCAGCATTGGCCAGGACAGTATGGTATCCATGGCACATGCATCCCAACACAGCAGCCATACCCAGATGTCTGGAAGGGTACCACATAGGCAGATATCCAGGGGTTCTCGTCAGAGCACTGCTGCTCATCATGCCACTGGCAAACATGCCACAGGTCTTACAACCTCATGCATGTTCCAGGCTGTCATGGAGGCACAGGCACGTATGGAACAGTACACCAGACAGGGACTAAGGGCACAGAGGGCACATAACACTGCCGTAATTGACAGTATCCGTGACCTAGCAGGTGCCATCCTTAATTACACCGAGGTCACTGATAGACGTTTGGGAGAGACATTAGATGTCCTCCGCAATGTCATGTCCATGTGTCAGGACAGTGCGGGATGGTTGAGTCATCAACGTTGATGTATGCCAGCAACATCAGCAGCTGGCAGTCACCGCGGACGTCCCTCAAATCACAGCCGCTCCCGTAGTGCCAGTACCAGCCCCAGAAATGTTGGGGGTGGGCTGTCCATAGAACATCCTAGAAGACTACGAGCACGTGGCTCTGGACAGTCCCAGCAGGGACCTGGGTCCAGTGTACATCCATCTACCTCTGGGGATAGTACCCAGTCTGGCTTAGTACCTGATAGTGTCAGTAGCACCCCTGCCAGGCACAGGTACCATATCCGTGGCCAGAGACGGTGATCTGTAAAGCCTGGCAGGTACAGTCTGTGGCTGTCCCACAAATACCCGTATATGGCAACCACATGGTGGAACTGTGTGCATGCAGACACACACACCCATAAACCAGACACCTAGGGCTAACACATACCCGCACACATTACATCAACAATGGCCCATAGCAGTATTCTTGCCCCTCACACACACACACACACACAAACACACACACACACACACACACACACACACACACACACACACACACACACACACACACACACACATGTCGATTGGATGGCTCACTGTAGGCCTCTGACAAACCAACAACACACCCTGTGCATATGATGAAATCTGTGCCACCACCTGTCATCTGCAACATTGATGCAGGAACAGGCTACCATGATGCTGATGCACAGGATGACTTTATAGCATTATAGCAATGTTAGCATGTTGTCAGCAGTAGAGTGTAATGATATGCTTGAAGGTGTAGCTGAGCAGGCATGATGCATTAAAGCTATGATTGTCAATATAGTATTGTTTACACCAGGGTTAGTTCCAATAGTGTATTGTCCACCCACGTGCCACTTGGCTGATGTGTGTAGTATTGGCAGCATGTGTTAGAGAGTGGACAGTATGTGTGGGATGTGTGTAGCACAGATTTGGAGGTGTACTTTTGTGAACATGGTGGAGGTGCACTGTCTGCATGTATGTGCATAGTGGACACATGGGCAGGGTGACATGCTCTGTATTACACAGTAACAATCCATAGTTTCTATTGGTGGCCAGTATGCATTGTACTACACACATTTCGGAACCTGACTACACATGTGTGTATGACATGGTTTGACACTGTGCTGTGGGTTATACTGTTACTATCTGTCATTGTTTTGCATTCTGGTAGTATACATAACTTCAACAGCCTAACCATAACCAATCGTTAGATGATGTCTTGACAACTGACACACAGATGTAGGACACACAGCAACATTTGGATCCTTCAGGTACTATACTATCCCAGTAACCAGTGGTATTCACCTGCACCCATTACTGAGACCACTCCTGTTTGGCATATAGCTCTCTTAGGTACAAGCAATCACAGTAGGGATATGTCCGTCCATGTCTGGTAATGCATACTGTAGCCTATAATGCATTTTCCAGATGGCACACACATCCTCCACAAGGATATCATACAGATACCTGTTGTCAAATCCATGCTGTAAAGCTATAAGCCAAACTAAGCATAGTCATCCACCTTTATGGAACATAGTATCCCCACAGTACCACATAGGTAGTAGCCACCAACATGATGAACAGGTACCGATGTGTACATGCAACCAAGTGTTACGTCATCTCTCCTTTGATAATCACATTTCCGAAGGTATTTTGAAATCCCTCGGTGGATCACATATGCAATAAGGGGTCTGCATGCATATCCACAAAGGTTGTTGTATACCTATAATGAATAGTCATCATTGACAGACTTTGCTGTGTTTGAACAGGTCTGACATATACCTCGGCCATAAACTCTCACTCACACAATTCAATAGAAACCATAATGAGTGTGTGTGACATGGATGACCTAGGCCAGGGATCACTGCAGTGGCTGGCCTTGTCACAAGCATACAGATGTGACCTAAGGTCTGGGAAGCAGCAGCACAGTCTGGCAAAGATGACAGCTGTGTTCTTGGAGAAAGCAGGGTTCCCACACATGCAATAATTGAGGTAAGATGTACATATATGTATTTGCCATACAGCTACCTCACATGTGCAATTGAATCTGATATGTCATACCATAGTAAAAGCAAAACCCACAACACATTGATCAACAGTGTCACACACATTGAGCATACACACTCACCAAGTGTAGGATTCAAACCCCTATCTAACTACTTCATGATACTACAGAAATACACATTAACACAACACGCTATACACATTACCGGGAGGGCTCTTTTCCACAGGTTTATTTGTAGGATGGTGACATCATCAGACTTGACAAAGACTAGTATACCACTTTTAAGTTGTTTTATTACTCTCTAAAATAGGTTCATAGATTAGTACTAAGCTAGCTGCCCTTGCGAGCCATTTTAAGCCTAGCCAATTATCCCTTGGGAGACTCAAACCCTGCACCTTGTGTTTGTAAGGCAAACACTTTAACCATTAGGCCACCCTCCACTTGTAAGGCAAACACTTTAACCATTAGGCTCTTCCCCCAAAGAGACCACACACAAACTTGTCAAGTGCAGGATTCAAACCCCTACCTAACTACTTCTTGATACTAGAGGCATACGCATTAACACAACGCGCTATACACATTACTGGGAGCTCTCTTTTCCACAGGTATATTTGTAGGATGGTGACATCATCAGACTTGACAAAGATAAGTATACCACTTGTAAGATGTTCTACTCAAAAAGGTTGCTCCTTTCCAAGGTAATTACACACAATTGTTAAGTGCAGGATTCAAACCCCTTCCTAACTACTTTATGATACTAGAGAAGTACGTATTAACACAACGCACTCTACACATTACTGGGAGGCATTTTTTCCACAGGTATATTTGTAGGATGGTGACATCATCAGACTTGACAAAGATTTTCAAGTAGCAAGTAGCAAGTAGCAATAAGTGTACCACTTGTAAGGTGTTCTACTACTCTACAAAAAGGTTGCTCTTCTCCAATATAATTACACACAAACACATGCAGTTGTCAAGTGCAGAATTTAAATCCCTACCTAACTACTTCATGATACTACAGGAGTATGCATTAACAAGACACGCTAAACACATTAGTGGGAACTCTGTTTTCACAGGTATATGTGTAGGATGGTGACATCATCAGACTTGATAAAGATATGTATGCCACTTTTAAGGTGTTCGACTACTCTCCAGTAAGGTTGTTCCTTCCCAAGGAGACCATACACAAACACACACACTTGTCAAGTGTAGGATTCAAACCGCTATCTAACTACTTTATGATACTACAGGAGTATGCATTTACACGACACGCTACACACATTACAATGAGTAATCCTTTCCTCAGGTATATTTGTAGGATGGTGACATCATCAGACTATACAAAGTGGGTTACATTAGGTGACATTAGGTGGGCTACATAGAAGGAATGTCTAAACACTTTGGCCATGTGATCATCAAAAGGGAGTTTACTATCTACCTGTGTCCCCAGGGCCATAATTACTTTCTCCGTACATACTGTATTCCACCTATGTGGTAATTTGTGTGCACTTTATTTTACCCAAAGGGGATGACTATGCATTCTTTGGCATTCAGCTTGAGGGCATTGTTTTGACACCAGGTATCTGTCTTTGTAAGACACTTCTGGAGGATGTCTGTGTCAGCCGTAGAGTCGATTATGGACCACAGTTACCAGTCATCTGCAAACCTGTTCAGCCATACACCTCCCATGCTTGCCCGTACCTCTGAGCAGGATCTACTGAACAGGTGGGGTCCCAGGACCAAGACCTGTGGGATGCCATTTGTGACTGGCTTAGAGTCGGACATGGCACCCGCAACTCTGAACATGTGTGTTTGATCTGTGAGCCACTTGGCCACCCATCCTGTGACATAGCTGTTAATGTTCAAGCTGGTATGCTTTTCCATGATGACAGAGTGGGGAATGGTGTAGAAAGTCCTTAGTGAGGTCCAGGAGGGCTGTGTGGACTACTTTCACCTCCATCTATGTCCTTGGTAGCTGTTTGATATGTCAACTAGGTTTAGGAGCCAGGATCTGCCTTTAACAAGGCGAAGTTGTGTAGAGTCCAGTGTCTGGTGGTCTCCAATGACTCAGTTTATGGGTTCCATGACAATTTGCTCAATAGCTTTGTAGACCAGGCTGAGTAGACATATTGGGCAATGTTTCCAGGTTCTGTTGTGGCACCCCCTTTGTGGAGCTGGATGACTGTTAGTGTATGCCATTCTTTGGGTACATAGCCTGTGGTACGCTTGAGTCTGGACAGTGAATGTAGGTGAGGGTGTAGTTCCTTTTGGGCCTAGTGTAAGATGCAGCCTGGGACACCATCCAGTCCCATTGATGCTGTGTTCTTAGCTTTGGAGAGGGCTGTCTTTACCTGCATGTCCATGACGTCTGGGGCTCTGCATCCTTCTGTGATGGACACAGGCCCTTTTGGGGGTGATGGGGGGGTTACACTGAACTTGTCCCCCTGGATGTGGGCAATGAAAGTTGGTTCAGTGTATTTCTTTCCATTTTTCAGTAGCTGACAGTATATTTGGAAGTTGACACCTACATGTCTGGTATAGCTACTGAAGGCTTTGTGGTTGTTATTCTTACATTCCTTGGCTATTTGTCTTTAAAAACTGTCCTTGGATTATTTTATGAGCGATCATTGTTTCTTCCTAATAATGAACAGTGATGTCTTTCCTTTAGTAAAGTTGGCTCTATCATGTGTTTGTTTCCTCCTTCTGTTGTCTAGCTTATTTATGGGCAACAACCACCTGATTGTTGTCTGATTTTTGGAAGAGTGCATCTTGGTTTTATTTGTGATGTCTCGTTCCATGCATCCCTGTAGATGCTCATAGGATGCACTTGTAAATGATTCTGCAGATTGTATACCATTATCCTATAGCAAGAGGTCTTTGGAACGTTCCACTTTGGTCTTGCGAATTGTGCAGTTTGCTTTTGAAAATGTCTTCAGAGTGGTTTCATTGAATGGGTGGGGGGGCAGGATGTGGATGTCCAGTGTGATTACTTAATGATCTGATATTACCAGCGAGGGGTTTATCTCTGTTGTGGAACACTGGTACCCCATGTTGGTGATGATCATGTCCAGTATGTTGTCACCTGTAGTGGGCGTGGTGACCAGCTGTTCCAGGGTGTTATTTTTAAACTCTAGGAAACATTGGGCAAAGGACGTTGTACATGAGTAATTTTCCCACTCAATGTTTGGGTAGTTGTAATCTCCTCATATAATGGTGTTTGATAGGACCTTTATATTTTCCACTGTTCTCCGGAATACTGAGTGAGGTTCCTGAGACAAGGTACGTGATCTGTAGCAGGCTACAACCTGATGAGCAGCTTTGCCCAATGTTAGTTGCACTTGCATGGTCTACAAGGCCTCATTCTGTGCCACTAACCTGGAGGTGTGGGTATCCATAAGGTAAATGAGTACACCCCTTCCTTTTGTATTTCACTTGTGGTTTTGGGTCTGAAGGTCAGAGGGATTGTGAGTGTTTTACGTGGAGCATGTCCAAAAGCTCTGTGTTTGACATAGCTTTGTATGTTAGGCAGTAAACACCTCTGAGTAGGTGATATGCAAGGGAGTACGGATGGAGCATTTTGAGATGGTCTGTGTATGGCATGTATTTCAGGATGCTAATGCTATTTGTGAGGTATTGCTGCAGGCTTTCCAGTTGTTGTAGTTGTCTTGTGAGGTACATAGCAAAAGTGGCGTTGTACTCTATTATAGTTCTAGTGAGTGATGAGTAGAGGGGAACAATGTCCTCTTCTATTCTGCATGAGACACATTTTGTGATGAGGTGTGCCACATAGGAGGGTTTCCTGACTACTGTGGGAATGTGATTATCACAGTTGTGTCCACTGTCCACCTGTGACCCAAGGTCTCTTGTCACACTTGCAATGTGAAGTATACTACCACCTATGTTGTAGTTATTGGCTACAGAGTTTTTAACAAAGGGGATGACAATGCACCTTTTGGCATTGAGCTAGAGCCCATGGCTTTGACAACAGCCATCTGTCTCAGTGAGGCCCTTTTGTAGGATGTCCACATCTTTAGTGTTTACAATTATGGCTCCTAGTTTGCAGTTCTCTGGAAACGTCAGTAGCCACAGACCTTCCATGTTAATGTTTACTTCAGGGAAGTAGATACTACACAGCCTGGGAAGTTATCTGGTCCCATGGCTGCTGTGATACTGGCTTTGGAGAGTGTTTTTTACCTGTGCAGCCTTGATGACAGCAACTTTGCAGTCTTCCATTATAGAGATATGCTCTTTCATGGGTGAGAGGGGGGTAAAGTTAACACTGATCCTATCTGCCAGGATGTTGGCAATATCAGTTGGCTCTGTATATTTAGTGCCATTGAGCTGTAACTCAGAACAGATCTGAGTGTAACCATGACATGAACCTGTCTGTTGGGCAGAGATCTCCTGAGTAGACAGTATGCAACAGAGTACAGATTGGGTTACATTCAGTCTTGTTGCATGGGGCAACTATTTGAGGCCAGTAATCCTCTTGTTAAGGTACTTCAGTGGTCTTTCTGGCTGCTGAACGTGCCTAGTCAGATTCATCGCAAGTGTGTTGTGGTACTCTCTGACGGGTCTGATGACTGCTGAGTAGTGGGAACCTCCTTTGACCTACATGCACAGACCTTGGCAGTTTGTGTGAACACATAGCATGATTTTCTGACCACTTTGTGAATGTGTTTCTTGAAGTAGAGATGACTATCCACATTTGTCCATAGATCCCTTATTATCACGTCCGTATTTAGCCTAAGTGTGTGAGCATGCCCAGTATGACCTTTCAGTATGTTGCTGCCTGCCATTTGCTTCATTTCTTTAAGTGTGTGAGCATGCCCAGTATGACCTTTCAGTGTGATGCTGAATGAAATCCACTACATTTTTTGGAGTGTGTGAGCACGCCCGGTATAGACATTTATACTATATGTGTATGCAAAATCAAGTTGTATTTTTACTGCAGGGCTCACCTTTGTGTCATAGATCAACAGGGATCATGCTGTGCCTGCAGGGCTTCCATGAGACACTTTGCATAGACTTATCAACATTTCTACATACAGGGGGAGACAGCTATTCTTTGTACATTTCTACTCAGGGGCACACCTGATTGTTACTGTGGGTATACATAGGATGAGGGTTTCAACTGACACTTACACACATTTGCTATGCCTGCACTGCTATGTATGGTACACCATTTCAGTCTGTACTGTTGCCTATCATACTGGCTTGAGGCAGACTACTGTGCTATAGATCCTAGCGTCCAATGTCACGTATATTAGATTGCGACTTCATAGCCTACACAACCCACATCACACCGCCTGGCCTGATGTTCCCTGCCTGCATAGGCCTGTGGGGGAGGTTACCCATATGCCTCTTTAGAGGCATGATACAGCATTTCTTTGTGTTTGCATTAGTGTGCAATTGTCCTGCTGTGTCTGTGCCACTGAAATGCTATCATGGCTTCGTGGTTCAGTACTGTGACTATAGTACATAGTATCCTGGGATCGAGGCCTGTCACTGATTTTTATTTTCATGCTGGGCAGACCAGACTGCTTAAGGAACAGTAAAGCAAATATGAGCATGTTTACCTGACTTTGCTCAACTTTGCCCGACCTTGCCCAACATTGCTCAACGTTGCTCGACGTTGTGCTAGCTATCAATTTTATTTACATATACTAAATATTGGTAAAAGCTGCTTAGCACTGCTTTATATTGCTTAAAACATGGCAATCATGCCTCAGGTGGTGCTGCAGGGCTGCCTATGTCAGATGCACATACTGCACTCCCTATACATGTTTGGAAACAGGTAGTGTCAAGTTAGGCATCCCTTTTATTTTATGTGTGAGTCAGAGAGAGGTATCATTTCCAGGGTTCCTACTGAGCCAGTGTATGTGCTATGCATTGCCTCTTTGCCAAGGCATACTGGGCACACCTCCTTTTGCCTACTGGGGCAGGCTCAGGTTGTTCCTCCTCCGAGTCACGCTGTGCCTGTGTAGGCCTTGGCAATGGTGGGGGGCTGTTTGGCCCTGCCCCATGCTGTTCCTGCTGCGGCTGTTTTCGCAGGATCATATTGTGTAGCATGGCACATACCATGACAATTTGGGTACATGTAGTTGGTGAGTACTGCAAGGCTCCACCAGATGTGTCCAGGCACCAGAACCATGACTTGAGCATCCCAAACACACGCTCGATTACATTTTGTGTTTGTGCTTGTGCCTCATTATGGAGTTCTTGTTCAGGTGTGTGTGCATTTCTGATGGGTGTTATCAGCCTCGGCTCCAGTGCATATCCAGCATCCCCCACTAGGTGACCGTCAGGGATGTCCCCATTGGCAGATGTCTGGTACAGCTGCGTCAGATGCCAGATATGGGAATCGTGGTAGTTTCCAGGGCAGCCAGCACACACATTCAGTATTATGCCCTGGACATCGCACATGACCTGGCAGTTGATGGAGTGGAAGAAGCCCTTGCTGTTGATGTAGGCCCTACCCTGCTCACCGGCTGGTGCTTTGATGTGTATGTGCATGCAGTCAATTGCACCCACTACCTCAGGGTATTCTGCTATTTGCTGGAAGAGATGCATATTGCTGGCCAATACCTCATGGGAATTGGGGAAATATACATGATCACCGACATGTGCTGACATGACATTCAGGAACTGGTGCAGTACCCTGGATGCTGATGCTTGTGAAATCCCCATCATATCACCAGTTGGTCTCTGGAAGGTACCTGTTGCTAGTATTCTTAGGCCAACACATACCTTGATTTCCACTGGGATGGGTTCCCCACTGTTGGTTCTGTGTGTGAGGCGTGACCTGCACAGCTCAACAATTTGCTGCAGGAGCTCTCTGTCCACTATATAGCACTCCACTATCTCCAGCTCATGTAGCCCCTGGTAGGTTACCCTGGGTCTGTACACTCTTCTCCATCTCCTCACTGTGGGTTGCTCAGCAGCATTCGCAATGGCACCACCCTCAGCATCTTGCACATGTTGCCTTATAATAGCAATGGCAGCCTCTAACATTTTTTTGTCTTAGTTAAGCTTTTTAAGTTTTCACTTCTCTTTGTAGACTGCAGTGTTGCAGTGTTTCTGAGAAAAACATGGGGGAATGTTTGCAGAGTTTTAAGTGCTGGGCTGGGCTGGGCTAGTTTACTGCCTGTGTAATTGGCTGATTCTGATTGATTTCACCTGGCAGCTCTGCTAGTTCTCCTTGGTTAACTTCCTACTGCTACTTTTCCTTCCTTTTCCCTTTCTGTTTCCACAGGGGGCAGCCCCGCGCAAACAAGCGCACATGAGCGCACACACATGCACACAAGCTTATACAGGCTTACACAGGCTTAGGTGGGTGCACATCCATGCACACAGGCTTAGACAGCCTTACACAGGCTTACATGGGCGGACACACGTGCACACAGGCTTAGATGGGTTTACAGGTGCGCACACGCACGCGCACAGTGTAAGCAGCTTTGCAAGAAACTTTAGTGATAGCCACGGCGTACACCTTCTGTTTCTGGGTTTCAGTTTAGACAACTGTAGACACGCCTCTTCCAGTCCTGAGTAACTCACAGCAGACACATGCCACTCTGCTCCAATAAGCTTACAGTCTTTGATACATCCCCCCTAATGAAGTTACCTATCTTCTACTCTGTTACTCCCCTAATCCTACTCTTACACTCTAGGGACATGGTTCACATGGCAGGGAAAATTGGGATTCACTATCCTTATACTCATTTGCATAGGATTGCCTACTAATGCTTGGTTACATCTCTCAGACTGAGCTTCCCCCCTTAGCAACCACTACTCAGTAGCCATGTTGTCTTCAGCCTGCCATTCACCTGCATGGCAGATGAATATTTTGAATAAAATGCCTATTTTTGGCTTTTATTTTTTTTTTCTGGTTTTTAGAGCGCTGCACATTTGCACGGCGCTACGCTTAAACATCAGAGATCGGGGGGAAAAAATTATTTTTTATTATTTTCCAATGGATAAAAATGCCAGTGGCCTTATATTTGGCCATTGGCATGCTTCCTCAACTGGATGCATCCTTTATTTGGAGCTGTCATAGCTCCGTTTTGCTATTTGCAGAATGGTACTCAATTACCAACCGAGTACATTTCTGCAAATAACACTACTCTTACTCGGACAGGTTAGTGTTTCCTGGATCGCAAATTTACCTCATTTGCATAGCTTTCAGCAGCAAATGAGGTAATTTGCATAACCTAACACTGTCCATGCAAGAGTAGTTTTAGGAGCTCTCATGCACGCTCCTGACGGCTGTTCCTGGATCACTCGGCAGACATATTGGCTGTCTGGAGTCTTACTCTACTCTTAGACTCCGTGCAAGCCTTTGTGAATCCGGCCCGGAATAATTTAATTTTTCCAATTTTTTTTTTTGTAATTGTTTTCCTCTTCAGAGAAGTGGGAATTGAGATCTGGGCACATATATGTGAATTAGAACATTAAAGAACATCAAACGTTTAGTTTATATACATTTATTAGATCGTAACGCTTGTAGGAAGATTTAAAATGCATTTCTGGAAGTAAAAAAAAAACATTAAGTCCAGTGATTGTCATTACCTATTAAGTGGAATCCACCAGTTTTTCTCCCTAGATTGCCAGTTTTAGGAGGGATTAGGAGGGGAAGAATATAATTTTGAATCAAAATCAGGGAGGTTTCTGGAAATCAGAGGCTGTGGAGAGGTGTGTCATGTAGCCTGTAGGTGGGGTTACTGCCACAGTTAACCTCCACTTGGAACATATTAATAGTCTGTGTTCAGTATGACTCATTTCAGAGCATTTCATTTAAATCAACATTTTGTTTGCAGATTAATTGGCTCATATTAAAACTTAGAACAGCAAATAACTTGTGTTCCAGGCATTTTTTTAACTTTATTGTTTAAGTGCATTCGATTATTTAATAATTTAATGTCTGCCTGTAAGTGAACTGTTTTCTCCTTAACTCCCTTCTTGGGTCATAGTAACCCTCTGTATTCTGTATCATGTGTTGATTCTTATTAAAGGCTAGCATTACATATTATGAGCATTATTTTTATTTACTTGTACGAGAGTAGTGAAAATATTGCAGACTCATTTGGGATTGCCTGGGTGAAAATAGCAGACTCTGCAGGTAGGGACAAAAAGGTAAGACAGACAAATGCAGAAAGAGGCAGAAATGGAGAGAGATAAGGAGGGCAGATGAGTAGTTGTAGGAGCAAAGATAAAAGTATGGTAGGGAGACAGGGAAAGCCCTTTCAGACAAAACTACAGGATGGAAAGATGAGAGAAAGGAACAGGGAAAAACACAGAAATGAATAAAGAAACAATAAGAACATGGATGACTAGATTCCTGAAAATAGCTCAGAAGCATCTGGAAATATTGGGAATTACTAAGACTTTAAACCTGAATGTTTCTACAAGGCAATTCATATTTGGTTAAAAAATGTATTATTTAGTTGGCATACAGTACAAATGTACAAGGTATATTCTGCTTAGTTGGTACTTTAAATCGGTAATACTCAGTGTGGTGCATGTTTTTTTTTTCTCTTCCTTTATTTCTTGAGTAAGTTACTTAAACAGATAAAATAAAATATAAATTTCCCATGGGCCTCCTTAGCCAGGGTTCCGGTGCTTGACAGGAGAAGGTATTGGTGAAATACACTGACCTTTAGGAGGTCAGTGTACTTCACCAATCATTTTGCTGATTGTTAGCTTTCTCTTCCTTGTTATGAATATAAAGAAGTGTCCATTTTGGGCCATTGTCTATAAATTTATTTGATTACAAGCAGATGAGGTTCATGCAGTCATACAAGTGGCAGTAAGTTGATGACCCTGTGGGTTTCGACACGTTTCTTACACATTTTTCTGCATGAAAAAGCAGAAGACACAGAAAACAGATACTTTTACCCTTGGCTAGAAAGCTCAACACTGTACATGCTTTATAGGCTTTACTGAATTTAATCTCTCTTCCAGTCATTTTGTTGATTGTTGGCTTTGTCTTCCTTGCTATGAATATAAAGGAGGGCATGGATGGTCACTGGCTAGTTGCAAAAGCAGCGACTGAAGCCTATGGCAAGTTTTTTTCATTATAATTGTTATTTTCAATGGCGGATTTACCAGGAGAGCTAAAGGCTTCCAAAACATGCTCTAAGTATTAATTTTTCCTGGCAAACTATTAAGTACTACAGTCACTGAATAATGGCATACATTTGAATTTCATACTTCACATACTTTAAAAAATGCAATATAAAGGTTGTTATTCTAGTTATTTTTTAAGTGCATATTCTTGAGTTAAGAGGTAGAAAAGATAGTGATGATTTACAGTGGGTTACCTTTTATCGTACTGATGGTCGCAAGCAGAAATACAGTTTTGGTTCATTGTCTATACATTTATTTGATTACAAACAGATGAGGTTCGTGCAGTTATACAAGTGGCTGTTAAGTGATGTTTTTTTTGTGCGTGTGTGTGTGTGTGTGTGTGTGTGTGTGTGTGTGTGTGTGTGTGTGTGTGTGTGTATGTTTGTGCAGGGGGAAACTGCTCTCAATTCTCTCCACTCTTACTTTATGTTTTAGTGTGTTCCTAACACGATTTGTGGTTTTGTGGAAAATTGTTGTGGATTGTAGCCTCTAAATAATGTCAGACATGAAAGTTTTATACTTTGTATCCTTCAGAAAATGCTTGCAAATGTAAAACCCGTTATTCTAGCAATGATCAAAGCATATAAGAGCAATATTTAAAAATTGTCCCTGATTATTTTGGGGGTATTGGTAAGGAGACATAATTTGTATGAGTGACAGCAGCAACTTTAAAATATGTGATTGTAGCTACTTGTTTCTTCACTTTAATCCCAATCTAACACCAGAGGGGAACAAAGGAATTGACTTTATTTATTTATTTATTTTTGAGTTAGGAAGCATACAGTACTTCCAGGTGTTTCCAGGTTTTCCTTTTTTCTATCCTTGTAAGCATTTATCATCTCAGTTTATTGTGAGAAGCTAGTTTTTTTTCAGCTTTGAATATTAAAACGTGGACACAGGTTACATCTTACTTGAAAAAAAAAAAATTCTTAGTAAAGGTTTCTATTAAGGCCATCACTGGATCCAAAGTTTGAGGAAAAAATCTCTAAAATGCAGCTTAGAGCATCTAGAACCCCCATGACTTCAGGAGACTTGCAGCTCTCAAACCCCAGCTTAATTCAGTCATTTCAATAGTCTTGCTCTTCAACCATTATGAAAACACAAGAAAGTAGCAATCCGAGTGGTGTGGTTTCTTCACTGTATGTCTTTAAATACCATAGTCTGATTATTACAGTCATTTTACTGAAGTAACTTTCTGTGAAAAATCAGAAATAAAAGCAAGTGGTCCTTCCTAAAGGATAATGTGACAAGCATTACGTTAAAGTAAACAAGTTTTTTTTACTATGATACACCTAAGCTGGGTTTTACTACAAAACAAAATCCGCTAGAAGTTGTAGGCAGCTGAATTGCAGATGTTGTTGTTGTTGTGTCTTTCTGCTTTTCCCGGTTAGGGGTTGTCACTGCGGAACTCCAGTCCACTAATGATTGACAGTTGATTTTTACGTGCCGAGTTACCAGCCCTGACGCGCAGCCTTCAACGAAGGTACGCCCATTCACACATGTCTCCACGCAGAAGATGATCTAGCTGAGAATCGAAACGGACAGCGTCTTATTATGAGGCGACAACGCTACCGCAGCACCACTCTAAAATATTTCAGAAAACCTCTCTAAATGCTCTTTTTTGTTCAACACCTCTTGGCAAATGTAGTTAACATGAAGGCTGCACAACAATGTCTTCCTCTAGTTCCACTCAGTCAAAAGGGCACACTGTTACTTACCTCTCAACTGTACAGATTTTTGCAGAATGTCCATATTTTTGTCTCAATTATTTGGTCTGTTCCTCATAAATCTTTGTTTTTCTGGCAAATCACAGAGAATTGAAATAATTAAATACTGACTACATAATGACATATATTTGAGTTTCAGACTTCATATTTTTCAGAAAATGCATGCTAATACAAATCCGTTATTCTACCAGCTAAGTTTGTAAGAGCAATATTTTAAAAATGTCCCTGTTTAGGGGCCTTTGTCCCCCCTTATTTTAGGTTTTGTCTAGATTCCTTGCATTAAGAGGTTGAGAGATATGGGCACACATTGCAGGTGATGACTCTGTGGGTTTCTACACATTTCTTACACTTATTTTTCTGCATGAGAAAACAGAAGCCACAGAAGACAGATGCTTCCACCCTTGGCTGTACAGTTCAACACTGTACATACTTTATAGACTTTACTGATTTTAATCTCTCTTCCTTATTAAAAATGGCACTTTAGGTAACAGGCACAGGTACATAATTCTGTTGAGAGATGGCTCGAATATTTCAGGATATGGAAACATTTTAACTTATCTGCTAGATTCTGGCTATCTTCTTGGCTTAATTGCTGCAAAATGTTTTAAAGGAATGAAAAATTATTTAGGACGTAATTCTGTTTAAAGAAGGCTGTAATATTTCAGGATGTGCAAAACTTTTTATTTTATGTACTAGACTCTAGCTATAGGTTTAACCTAGTTACTGAAAAGAGTTTTGTAGAAACAATAAGACTGATAAGTTGTTATTAAGCCAATGGTTTATCATTCTCCAAATACATTAGGTTTTACAGGGACAGCGAGTGGAGTAAAAACTAATAACATGATGTAAGCAGAAAGAAAAAATGTTTCATAGGGTTAAGAAGTTTTATGGCTTTCCATGTAATGGCTCCTGAGGGGAATATTTAAACACAAACTGGCAAATTATCAAAATGAGCTAAGTGCCCTTTGTTTGTAAAATTTAGTTAACAACCACTGGTGACAGCATAGCTCACATATTCTCATAAGTTTAGGTTCTAAATTTGCAAAAAAACACTAACATTTAAAACTTGGCATTTGGATATTGATATCAGTTTTGGGGATGAGAATTCAGCAATCTTCTTCGTCTTCTTTTGGCTTTTCCCAGTTAGGAGTCACCACAGCAGATCACCTGTCCACTCATGATTGGCAGTGGAGTTTTTTATGGTGTTGAGTTGCCAGCCTGGAGCCCAACCTTCCACAGAAGGCATACACACGCACTTACACCTAGGGCCAATTTAGAGTGTCCAATCCAGCTACCGCATGTCTTTGGGATGAAACCAGAGCACTCGGAGAAAACCCACGTGACCACAGAAAAGACATGCAGAGTCCACACAGAAGGCACCTCAGCCAAGGAGTGAACTGAAGAACCTCTTGCTGTGAGGCGGCAATGCTAACCACCGCAGCCACCCTATGAGAATTCAGCAATACCGGACTAAAAAAGGTTAGTCAAGTAGAAGCAAGTGGTTCTTTTTGAATACCAGAAGCATGGCTAGGGTGGGAGGAAGGGGGCAGCTGCCCCAGGTACAAAACGTTAAGGGCACAATTGGGAGAGCAGCGCTAACATTTAATGCTGCTATAGAAATTTGACAGTACTGGTTTTGCAGTTAGGAAAAAGGTCTGAAGCACTTTGTGTGTAATATTAAGTTGTAGCAAGTGGTTTGCTACAGTTAAAACCAGAAAAAAAGCAGAAAACAATATATACATATGCACACACACAAACACATATGTTGTGTGATCTTGGAGTTGGTATACATAGTTTGAAGGGGGGGTGCTTGCTCCCTGCATTAAAAAACTGTTCAGTACTTTGAATTTTCAGTCTTTTGGTTTGTCAGTCTTCTGAAGTAGACCCATACACACATACACACACACACATATATATATATATATATATATATATATATATATATATATATATATATATATATATTCTATATATGGGGTCTATTTCAAAGGATCAAAATTTCACAACATTGAATTGCTAATCAGTGAAGACCAGATGATCAAAGTGGTGAAATATCGAACCTTGTGAATGGAGAGTGCCATACAGTGCCGAACGGGAAATTTACTGTTCTCTTCACTATAGTACAATCTCAGAGGTAGTATATTTAAGTAGAATGAGGTGTGGGGGTGCAGGGGTACTTGCCCACTGCAAAAACGTGAAAGAAGATGTTTTCAACTGTTAGATTTTTTTTTTGTTCAGTATTTCACAACTTCCTTCATCTAGTCTTTGATGATCAAAGGTTTGATGTTGTGCCATTTTGATTCTTTGAAGTAGACCCTATATATATATATATATATATATATATATGTGTGTTCTGTATTATTACTAATGAACAACAGCACAAACTGGTAGGAAAGACTGACTTATGGATTTGAATGAGAATTGCATTGGAGAATCTACATCTTCTCCTGGCGCCAGTTGTGGTAGATGCATCCTTAACTTTGTCAACATTTTAAGTATCTGCTGAGAGTAGTCTTAAGCCTAATCTAAATGACACAGCTGTGTCAGGACAGCAACCTCTGCTGAACTTAGTAGTTACACAATTTGTTTTATATACACGTGTACAATACATAAATGCAATAGTGTATTGCTTCTTTATTTGAGACTTTCAGGTATTTATTTCCACAAATTTGAATGTTGTTTTGCGTTCACTGGAAATAATTCCATCCGAATACTGGAGTGACAAAACTATGTCACCTTACCCGGGTGTTGTCTTTAGATGCTCTTTTTTTAAACGTAGATGACTGTGGCGCAAAGGAAGCATTTAATTATCGTTTAGCTGTGAAAGAACGGACACAGTTAAGCTGAAGACAGTGACTGTTGTGCAGTCGTAAACATACATTGTTCAGTAATGTGAACTTAGAAAAAGCAGCCGTAGGAAAACGTCGGCTTCAAGTGGTTACACTGCTCAAGGGTTTTGTGTGAAATGTTACTATGTCTGTAGGATGTAAAGCAAGATAATGTAAGTTCGAGCTAATTTGCAAAGTCTCCTGGACTGAGAACATGGCTCTGACTTTAACTGATAAGGATGATGATGTCCCTCTGATACTCACTGTAGAAGGAGATGACAGCATTCATCTGGCACCAGATGAAGAACCTGAGCAAAGAACACCAAATGAAAATTGTACACCTGGGTTCCTGTCCTTCCCTATCCTAAGAGGCCCTGTGGACATCTCTTAAACACCAGTTTTCCTGAATAGGATCAGACATTCTCCTTAAGAAAGACTGTCCTCACAGAATTTTTTGGAAAGTATGTCCATTCATTGTACTGCTTAACTTTACTCACCAGGACATATTCTTGCTCCCCTGCCAGGTAAACCAGCAGCCCCCCCCCCCTCACCAGATTGGCCTTTCTTAGTCCCCTCTCCTTCACTCCCTATTTTTGCCCTTGGTACGTATTTTCCTCTCGCTACCCCATCTCTGGTTCCTTGCTCTGTCTGATATTTCTTTCCTAACCTGGCCACTAGGTGGCGCCCTTCTTACCACAAATCCTACTATCCTATTCTCTGGATATCTCATTGCAAATCCTACTGTCCTTTCCTGTTCCATACTTTATCAGTGCAACTTACTATTTCTCTCTGAGTAACTTCTCTATCTCACCCAGCTATATCTCATTTACCCCCCACTTACCATACAATCTCCTCAAACTCTCTACTGTTTAGCTCTCCCTTACCTTTATCACCTGTTTCTCTCTTCTTGCCTGATTGTTTTCTGCAACTGGTTGTCCAGTTCTTCCCCACCTTTTAGAGTATTAATCAACACTCTTACTATTGTTTTTTTACTGGGCTGTACTTTCCTAGTCCTCCCCTTCCCTACCTGTCCCCTCCCCCCACAGCTCCATTTCCGTTTCTATCCTACAAATACACCCATCCACCAGCCGTTTCCTCCCTATAGACTATCCCTAGTTGGGCTGCTGTGTCTCCTTGGACTTGGGGGGTGGCTATTCCTGATGTGGATATTACTTATTGTGAGTACTTGGTTGTAGTTGCATCTGTGTACTGTTCCTGTTTAGAACATTCTTTGTATTACAATTACAAATTGCCTATTCTGCTTGGTTAGCTGTATGTGCCTGCATAGATAAGACTTGATTTTAAGCTGTTGGGAACCACGTTGGACACCATTTTTACATAGGACCTCCTGCACTTCTCTTGGCCCTGCAGCACTCCTTATGCTTGGTCGTTTAACCGGAGAACTGCTTTCTCGGTTTTTACTGCTACCAGCGAAGCTTGTGCCTGCCCCCCAACATTACATTTAATCAAGCAGCCACAGCGGTAACTCAATCTTTACCGCTTGCTGTAACCATTAAGTATCTGATGTGTATTACTACTTTCGCACGTCGCTCAATAGGAGCCAGCCTTGTATTGGTCTACTGACCAAATTTCATGAGGGATATGTCCTTATGAAGCCTATCTGTACCTTTTTTGTCATTTTCTATGTTCCGGGTTTATACTTGCATTGGATGTTCAATGCTACACCGAGTGAGTCAACCCAGTGGTAGCGTTATTCTTAGAGTACACTGCTAGTGTGTCGTTAAGTGAATTGTAAAGTGCCTTGAGCGCCGTATTTACAAAGTTCACCTAGTAGCGGTTATTTTGTTTCCGCCAGGCAGGTTTAATCTTTTTTAGCGTTCTTCTTTTTGTCCGCTGCTAGCGTGTCGCTAGGTGAACAGTAAAGTGCCTTGAGCGCCTTATTTTTAAATTTTCACCTAGTAGCAGTTATTTTGTTTCCGCTAGACAGGTTTAATCTTTTTTAACGATCACTGATATACTACGTTAACACAACCTAGTGGTACAATTCTTCCTATTTCGCTCTCTACTAGCGTGTCTTAGGTAGATACTAAAGTGCCTTTTAGCGCCTTTTTTAAGGCTCACCTTGTAGCGGTTTCCCGCTTGGCAGGCCCTTATTCACTTTTTTTCTAAGACTACTGCTATCTAGCTATTTTTCGCTCCTGTAACCATATATACCATTTTAAATCCCCCATAATCTTCCCTACAGCTGTTTTTTCTCCCCTTGCTGCAGCTATTTGGCGGTGCCCCTTCCCAGGCAAGCCTCCACGTGGTCTCCCATGTTATACTACTGGCATTCATGATGAGCTATCTTTAGCCAGATATTCTGTTGAAACTGTTTTTTGTCTGTGTGTTTATTATGCTTAGTATACTGATTGTATTTAGACTTTAAAATTGCTGCTGTCTGCCTATATGTCCTTGTTGTAGCTAATAACTACTGTTTGGTTTAGTTCCTTGGGGGCCCCACTGTATGTCCTTAGCAGTCTAACTACTCTGCCTCATACAGCGTGGCCCAGGGTATATCTCTGTACTGTTTTTTTGTATTTAAAGCATATGTGCTAGTTATGCTGTTCACACATGTCTGATTAACTACTTATTTCTCATTGCTTGTTTTATTCCTTCTCTCTCAACCTTTACCTAATAACAGATTGTACACCTGGGTTCCTGTCCTTCCCTATCCTAAGAGGCCCTGTGGACATCTCTTAAACACCAGTTTTCCTGAATAGGATCAGACATTCTCCTTAAGAAAGACTGTCCTCACAGAATTTTTTGGAAAGTATGTCCATTCATTGTACTGCTTAACTTTACTCACCAGGACATATTCTTGCTCCCCTGCCAGGTAAACCAGCAGCCCCCCCCTCACCAGATTGGCCTTTCTTAGTCCCCTCTCCTTCACTCCCTATTTTTGCCCTTGGTACGTATTTTCCTCTCTACCCCATCTCTGGTTCCTTGCTCTGTCTGATATTTCTTTCCTAACCTGGCCACTAGGTGGCGCCCTTCTTACCACAAATCCTACTATCCTATTCTCTGGATATCTCATTGCAAATCCTACTGTCCTTTCCTGTTCCATACTTTATCAGTGCAACTTACTATTTCTCTCTGAGTAACTTCTCTATCTCACCCAGCTATATCTCATTTACCCCCCACTTACCATACAATCTCCTCAAACTCTCTACTGTTTAGCTCTCCCTTACCTTTATCACCTGTTTCTCTCTTCTTGCCTGATTGTTTTCTGCAACTGGTTGTCCAGTTCTTCCCCGCTCCGTTCGCTACGCTCACTCCGCTCCCCACCCTACCCCCAATTCCCACCCACCCCCAGGGGTCCTACCTTTATACTTACTTAGACCCACCCCTACTTACCTAACTTCCTATCTCTACTTCCTGCACAACTACCTTTAACTCTTCTCCTAAAACCACACCCTCACTCTTATATCTAATCCTTACCACCTCACCCTATTATTTATAGATCACATAATCCTACACTTACTAACCCCTCAATCACTGAAATAATGCCTCCAACCCTTAACTCAATCTTTCCTTTTCTGCTCCTTAACATCCTGTTTTACTACTACACTCTTACCTCCTATGAGCACCTTAGGCTTAACCAACCTCCTGTATTCCACAAACTAACCACAACTACACTTCCCATACCTGACCAAACTCATATTAATATACTTTCAACCTGTCCCTGCCTTTCCCCCCTCTACCATAAACTACACCATTACAAATTTACAACCTCCAAACGGTTCTTTATAATACCCATCAGATACACTAAAGTCTTTCAAATCCCACAAACACTTTTAGTAATACATGGGGACATCCACCCCAACCCTGGTCCCAATACCCTCCTCAATCCCACCCCTACTAACCAAACTAATAACTATACTAGCTCTCCCTTCACCACTGACTCCCTCTCTATTGCTCACCTAAATATTCGTAGCATTAACAACAAAGTAACACAACTTCATGCATTAATTCACTTCTATGCCTTTGATATCCTCTGCCTCACAGAAACCTGGCTTAAACCCAGTACCAAAGACAACGAATTTACTCCCCCTGGCTACACCACCTTAAGGCAAGATCGTCTTAATAAAAAGGGTGGAGGAGTGGCCCTCCTATACAAATCCGAGCTGCAGGTAGCCTTAATTGACTCTTTGCCCCCCTCCCCAGCAAATGCTGAAATACTTTGTACCAAACTCCAACTTAATAAATCCAAGGCTATAAACATAATATGTTCCTACATCCCCCCAGGCAAGAACATCAATACCCTAGAGAATATACTTAGCTGGGCCTCCTGTAACTTTCCCCAAGAAACCATAATCTTAGGTGACTTCAACATTGACTGGAACTCCTGCATATCCCCCACTCCCACCATTCACCTTAATCTCTTTAACTTTCATCAAACCATCAACTCCCCTACTAGGATAAATAAATCCACCCACAAACAAACCATTCTAGACTGGATATTGACCAACAACAATCCCCTCTCCTACAAAACAGGAATACTACCTGACAATATAAGCGACCACCTCCTTACCTTTATCACTAAAGTAAAAATTAACAATCCCAAACCAACTACATATCGTACCAAATACAACAAAACAGAATTCAACCTAGTATCCTTTCAAAATGAACTCAGGGAATATAACTGGTCTTCTCTTAAATACCTCCCAATAGATGAAGCAGTAACCCATTTCAACAATACCTTCCTACAAATTCTAAACCAGCATGCCCCATCCCGCTTAGTTAGAGTCAGTTCCAAAGCAGCCCCATGGCTCTCTAAAACAACTAAACAAACTATGCGAGCTAGAAATAAACTATGGTCTAAATGGAGTTCCACAAAAAACCCAATTGACCATCAAAACTTTAAATGTCTGAGAAACAAAACAAAGAAGCTTATCTATCTAGACAAGAAAAACTATCACCTTCAATACCAGCAAAACCAACACCAAAACCCAAAACAATTTTGGGCAGGAATAAACAAACTACTCCATCCAGGCAATACCAAAACACCTACCCCAGACAGCCTAACACAAACCCAACCTAACATAATTGCCGACACTTTCAACAATTTCTTCTCTCAAACAGTCACCTCTCTAGCTAATACCATGACCCCCCCCCAATCCTCCAAACTACTCTCACTCAAAACAGCACCCATAAGCTAGACTTTAAAACCGTCTCAACAACCTATATACGTAAGCTACTATCTAAACTCAAACCCTGCACCCCTTCAGCAGACAAACTTCCAGCTGAATATCTGCAACTAGCTGCAACAGAAATAGCCTACCCAGTCTCCATCCTAATAAACAGAACTATAACGGAATCCAAAATCCCATCCTGTTGGAAAATCTCCCATATTATTCCCCTCCATAAAGGGGGAAACTCCAATGAACTCTCCAATTTTCGGCCTATTGCCCTTCTATCTCCTCTATCCAAAATAATGGAACGCTGCATTCATCATCAACTTCTACATTATCTCTTAAATAACAAATTGCTTGTAGAAACACAACATGGTTTTAGACCCTACCACAGTACTTCCACTGCCCTTCTCTTCTTCTCTGACTCTATCAATAAAAACCGTAACAATAACCTGTTCTCCTCTGCACTATTCTTGGACCTCTCAAAAGCGTTCGATATGGTCAACCATAAACTTCTCCTCAATACCTTACAATCCCTCTCACTTAACTCACAAGCATTACAGTGGTTTGACTCATATCTGACTAACAGAAAACAAGCAGTCCTCTGGAACAGCCATCTATCCTCCCAACTCCCAGTTACTATTGGCGTCCCACAAGGATCCATCCTAGGTCCACTACTTTTCTCTATTTTCATAAATAACCTGCCCACTTCTCTCCCCACATCCACTTGTATACAGTATGCAGATGATTCCACTATCATCTGCTCTGCTACATCCCCAGCACAGCTCCACTCAGCTACCCAATTGGTCTTCTCTGCAGCAGAAAAATGGTTTCAACATATCTGTCTCCTCCTAAATCCCAAAAAAAACAAACTTCTACTTTTCACCCCAACCACTAAATCCACCCCTTTTACTTTTTCAATTGTATCATGTAACGGCACTGTTATCAAACCAGACTATTCCACTAAGCTGCTAGGCATCACCATAGACAATCAGCTAAATTTTGACTATCACATCGACCTAACTATCAAGTCAGTCAATAAAAAGATTGGTGCCCTTTACAGACTTAAGCCCTTTCTCACTGCTACTTCCCGAGTGGCTCTTGCCCAAACCCACCTGATTTCAACATTATTGTATGCCTCACCTACCTTTACCAACTTATCTAAAGCTAATCTTCAAAAGCTTAATACCGCCTACCATAGTATAGCCAGATTTGCCACTGGCTCTGCATTTCATACTCATCACTGTCTTAATTTAAAGAAACTAAACTGGCTTGAACTTCCAAACCTAATACTCCTTCAGCAACTAATCATCACCTTTAAAATTCTACATTACCCCACCAACACACCCATACTAAATAAACTCATCACACCTTACAAAAATCTCACTACACTTAGATCAGCCAACAGGCTACTAGTTACTACTTTGAAATCTCATAATAAATCAGGTGATTCCTTATTCGCAAACACTGTTGGTTCTATTTGGAATAAACTTCCCCTAGAACTGACCTCCCTAAGCTCATGTTATCTTTTCAGAAAACAGATAAAAACTTACCTACTAACTCACTGGTTATGCCCTTGCTCCAACCCTGACTGACCCCAGTAAATTTTTTCACTCTCTCTAGTCCACTCCTTTGTACTTTTGCTCTTATGTTCTTACTTAACTGTACCATCACACTTTAGTTCTAACAACTTTTAGACTCCCCCTCTGACCTTGCTGATATCCTGCCTCTTGCTTCTCCATTCTGTCCTCCTTTAACCCTACTACCTCCAGCAATTTACACTATCTTGTCTTTTTCTTCTCTTTTCCCCCCTTTATTTTACTCTTTCTACTATCTCCAATATAACCTTACTCAGTCCACTATATCACCACCTAACAGAATCTGTATCTCTATCAACAGTCTCCTTACTTCATTTTTGCCTTTCCTATACTCCAACTTTATTTTATCTATTTACTCTACTAACCTGCTTATTAGACTCATTAGATAAACCATTTTCAAGCATTCAGCCATTACCTACTTGTTGTCAGGATTACCTACTAGTTAAAATTTTTAACATCTGATTATTTTTTTATATGATACTGTAGCTTTTCTGCTAAGCCCCTGTCTGAATTTAGATTGTCATCTAATCAGTTTTGTATTAGAAAAATGTATATGCATTATTCTTGCCTTACTATATTAATTTTATGTGTAGAGTTAGTTTTATTTAAGTGACTACATACTCTGTAATGTCTTAGTCTGATAGTGGAGCTTTTCTCCTCGGGCCTCTGCTGAAAATGGACATGTATCCAGCCAGACTAGCCCGGTTAACAAATGTAAAATAAAATAATAAAATAATAATAATAATACAATAATACATTTTTGCCACTTGACTTAAAGTTGAGGGGTACGGGTGCACAGGTTATTGGAAACAATGGACCTGGCTTAGGGATCCAGTTTAGGTGAATGGGCCTTTTTTGCACCTCAACTTAGTGTTGAGAGACACAGAATTAAGGACTGGCACCAGGCACTAAATGAGCCATTTATGATGCTGCTGAGTATTGCAGATTTATCTAAAACATTGGCAATAATACTTAACATGGTTAAAAGAAACATATTTCCAATATGATATACAGAAGGTCCTCTGCACTTTTGAGTTTTGATGTAATATTAGACCTAAAAGATGCTTATCATCACATTCCAATAGCCACAGGCTTTAGAAAATTTCACAGATTTTATGTCTGGGTCACATTATCAAATTACCTTTTGAGTTAGCTGCAGCTCCTAGACTGTTTACAAAATGTATAGCTTCAAGAATACCTCATTGCAGACTACAATGTAGTCACATTGTTGCTTAATTAGATGACCTGCTGATCTTTGCATAGTCATTTGCCAGATATTATGAGGCCTTAATGTGTCTCTTCACTCCCTACCAATCTGTGCTTTCAGATAAATGTTTAAAAATCCTCCTTGACTCAGACACACAGGATTGTGATTCTAGACTGCCTTCTAGCTAACAGAGGAAAAGGTGAATTTGTATTTGGAAACTTTCCAGATTGCATCCATTCAGTCTGAGACTTCAGCCAGGATTCTAGAATTCCTGGCTTCTATAAATCTCATGATTCCTGTTTCCAGGCTATACATGAAAAAAGTCAATGTTTAAAAAAAAAAAAAAAAAAAAAAAAAAAAAGCAGTGGATCATCTCCTGGGATTTTCACATTCCAGTTTTTTGGTGTTATCAAGGAAGAACTCTATTGGTGGAAGGAGTAAGACGCCTCTTTTTTTTGCTTGGGGAACAGTTTCTAGGATCTAAAGGTGCAAGACCTGTGGGACACTTCAGACAGGCCAAAGCACATCAATGCCAAAGAGATGTTAGCTGTGATCCATGCTATTTTATCTAGTCATAAACTGTGGTCCACGGGGCTACTACTACTACTTACATGTGATTACAAAAAATAACACAGTGATTTGGCAGATAAGCGGTGGGGGGGGGGGGCATTTGGTCTTACATCACTGTACAGGCAGGCTATGATGGGAGTTATCTCTAAGCACTGCACACCCCTCCAAGCATTTCACATACTACCAGAGCAAAATGTAGTGCAGACAAGCTGAGGTGGACCAAGACAGGCCATCAAGAAAGAAAATTCAATGGAATGGGGAGGGGTCTTCCAGGAATGGATCCAGTTGTGGGAAATACCTCAGATAGATCTGTTCACCTGTTTACAAAAAACAGAAGTATTCCCTTTCCCATGTTCAGGAATGTTCCTGTATGCATTTCCACCCTTTCTACTAATATTGAGGGCCATTCTTAAAGATTCAGACAGACTCTCAAAAATTAATTGTGGTGATTCCCTTCTTGGCCTAGGCAGCATTGGTTGCACCCCCCCCCTTCTTATGGAATTGGCCAACAGCAGTTACCACAAGCTTTCACACAGACTGAATCTACTCACACAAGACAGGGAGAGTTTGATACATCCCACTCTCAAAAACGGCAGCTGACTACCTGGATGATTCAGTGCTATAACCTTTACGCACCTTTTTCATGAGGATGTGCAGCAGGTACTAGAGGAAGGTAGGAATTGTGCTACTAGGAAATATTATGCTAACCAGTATGGCAGTTTTTCTAGTTGATGCCTCACCTATAAACAGGGTCCTGTCTGGCATTATAACTTCTGCTTCTCAAATGTCCTGCTTACTCTTTTGGTAAGGGACATTTATCAGCCATTTCCGCACTTCCCATGGATCTCTCACTTCATTTCAGACTTTGCTAAAGTTCCTATACAAAGGGGATTTGCTGTTGATATGCAAGGTCACCTGTTATTCAGATGATAAATAGGATTGTTGCTTTTTGCTGGGAAAGTTATTTTTGTCTAAATTTGATCCAGTTATTTGCCTGGTTTTCATTCATTTTTTTTAGTAGACTGATTTTTTTGACCTGCCATCTGCAAGAGAATATTTGGATTGGAACTGTTTGTGGCGGGTTAACCCTTTTGCTTTTCTTAGCATATAGGGTTATCCATAGGAAAAGAAAAACATATATTCCATTACTACTTTCAGAGTTTACCTTGAATCTAGCCAACAATCTCCTTCATTTCTTACAGCATTTGAATGACAGGGAGAATAGATTCTATATACTCTGATCATGAGTTTGTAACCAGGGTATTATCTTGAAGGTACTTTAGGATAGCTGTACAGCTGTGGAATTCCCAGAACGGGACGGGAAAAGGACAACATTTGCCAATTCAGTCAATTCCATTTGGTTGTACCTTAGTAAATCTTTTCTTGTTATCCCCACCATGGTAAAACATTTCTGGGTAGGATTAAGGCACATTCTAAAAGAGCCTTGTCTTCTTTTATGACATACTGGGAAAGAGATGGACAGTAGGAAGCATTCTAGAGGCAACTACATGCTCCTATGGTATGTGCATATTTTTACAAAGCATTGCATACTGTATTCCTTTTCCAGGTCTAGTAGTGGCTTTGTTAAGATCATTCTCCAGGGGTTCCTGCACCCTTATTGTACCTCTACCCGGATTGGATAAGCTTTGGTAAGCAACTCAAATGTCCAAAGGCTACTGCAGCAGTGAGAATGATGGACACCATACAGTTGTGTAAATTACACTTACCCATAACAGTAGATGTTCAGATTGCTCACTGCTGCAGTAGCTGCACCCACCCACCATCCTCCTTTCTACTGTATATAGTTAGCTTTTGGAATAAAAAGTTATATGTTTATATTTTTTTTTTTGGGGGGGGGGGTTCCGAATGAGTACGTTTTTTCATTTTGTTTGGACAAGAAAGCCCTGAAGTTGTCTTTACTCTGACTGATGATTTCCATCCTAGTGTCCAGCTAGTCAGTAGTCAAAGTGTAGGTGTGGGTGGGAACCAGACCTTTTTGAAGACTAGATGTTTGCTGTATCCTGGGCAGGATACAACCGAAATAGCCAAAGGCTACTACAGCAGTGAGGGATTTGAATATCTACTGTTATGTTAAGTGCAACTTACACAACTCTACTTCCTCTCATATTCCCACATAACATGCTTGCCTACATGCCTACACACACACACACACACACACACACACACACACACACACACACACACACACACACACACACACACACACACACACAAGACTGAAGCTGTTAAGAGAAGTATGATTTTTTTCTGATCTGAAAACCCTGATAGAGACGATCACAGTATAATTTCCTGGCAGAGAAAAGAGGAGATTCTCACTAAGTCAAAGTGCATATCTGTACTTTCTATAAACGTAAATACAAACCCTTATAGATGGATATATCCTCCTTACTGTATACAATACCAAATTATACAGTTTTCAATAAAAATGTGTTATTTTTATAATTTATTGTCTTGATAAGGAAGATCCCCTGATTTTTTCTTCTGGAGCTGAAACATCAAACCGCAATGCTTCTCTATCTAAATTAGTGTAAGGGCTATTATATTCCCATGCTAAGTGCAGCAGCAGGAAAACTTTATGTTCTAAAAAAAGATAAGTTCAGCTCTACTCCCAATACCAAAGAGGAAGTGAACTGTCTATACCAAACTAATTCAGTTTTGTACATTTGAGAGGTTCTCCAAAGTATGAGGCTGAATCAATGGTGAAGCTCATACATTGGAATGAATGGGGTTCTTGCAGAGATGGAAGCTCCACATGCATGTGGAAGTATTTACTGCAGGCAGTACTGGGTAGGAAGTGAGATTGCCTTCACTACCTAGTTCCTCATATAGATGGAGCTGTATTGCAGCTATCAGGAGTTGGGGTGGCCCTGCCTGGGACTGCACTCATGGGTGCCAGTAGGTAGTGTCAGCCATCCCCCAAACTCCTTGGGGATGGCATGTTTAGCTGTGGCTTTAAAAAAAGATTGCATTTCCTGGTGGGCTAGTGGCTCCACACCCACCTACCTCTTCTGAACATGGGTAATGCAGGTATGATAAACTTGCTGCCCGTTGTGCCTGCATTCACCAGTATGTTCTACAAATGGAGCTCTGGTGCTGAATAGCCTCATGACCATGCAGTTGTATCTGTATAATGAAACTGTTACTGCAGGAAGGCTTTCAGCCAGCGGTACCTGTTCTATCATGCCGATGGAACCTTGGCTTTGCTCAGTGTCTCTACAGAGTTCACTTGCAGCTTCATTCTATGCTCCAGCAAAGTGATTTGCCTCTTTAACTCATAATGTTTTTGAACTAGCTTATTTTGCCTTGTAGCTGACCCCCCTCTTCAACTCAATATTTCAACATTGTAAGGTATTGAATTAAATGGTTCCCACTCCCATGATAATGTCATACAAGGTCACATTATGTGGAAAATATAAGTTACAAACCCTTCTTAGCAGGATATAACTATCATATTCAGTGCCAAATTATGCTGTTTTCCATACAAAAAGTGTGATGTTTTTGTATTTTGTTTTGTCAGTAAGGATAGCACTATGGATTTTTTTGGACCTGAAAATTCCTTCTATGATATTATGAAACACTGAACCCCAAATACCTTTCCATCTGCATTAATATGTAGACAACTGTATAGCCATGTTAAATGCATTAGTAGCAGTTCCTTCCTGGAAAGACAATTTAAGGTTTAGTATTGCAGTTGGAACACCTTACCTTGAGAAATCATACAGTAATGCAGTATTGACACCACAATGAAAGTAAAATGCTGTTATTCTTAAGATGTACTTTATTTTTTTTCTTACCTGTAATACATTGCATATTATGTAATTTATTATCCAGTAATTATCAGGACATCATTGATTTGGCTACAGAGAGAAAAAACTGTGTAAACAGTGGAGCTCACAAAAAAAAAAAAAAAAAACCACTGCATTGCAATTTTCATTTTTTGCAAACTCACTTGCGGTATTTGCATGAAGAATATACTTGAAAATGAAATTAATTGTAAAAACAAACATGCTGTAAATCTTGACCAATACACTTTAAGAATAAATGATGCTCCACCTTGTCAAATGATGTTGATAGGAGGTGTACTGACTATCACTGCCTGAGACAAATAGAGACATAAACTTTGTTGTATTTGTTGGTTTCAGTGGAATTCATAGGCTATCTAGGAAGTCAGAATAGAATGCATCACTACGGTTAGCACAACCTTATCATTTACTTTTTAAGCATTTTTCTTTATCTAGCCCGTGCTTGGCCTGCCTTTATCCTATCCTGTTATTCTCTACAATATCAACCTGACATTTTAAGTCATAACTATTCCACCTTTTACTATTTCTCATGCCATGTTGTTAAGATGGAGGTCTGTACACCACAACATGTCTTATTTGGATGTTATATAAACTACCTCTCTCACAGTTGTTGATCTTTCAAAAATATGCCCTTTCATCCTGCTATTTTTTATACTCCCTCCTATAAGCTTGAGATTAATTTATGTTAATGATTGTTATCTGCCCACCATGTGCAAATCTACTGCATTATTTGCCACTTGTGATTATCTAGAGTGATGGAATGTTGTTAGAACCATTAACAACTTCCATGATGTAAGTTCAGACCTTACAAGAAGTATACAGTTTCTATGTATGTGATAATCTCTTGTGATTCCAGCATCATTTTCAGTCAAGTCTGCTGCTCAGCTGCATGGGTGTCAACACCACCTGTGATCTCTCTCTTTCTCTCCCGCTCTCTCTCTGTATATACACACACACACACGCACGCACGCACACACACACATATATATTATTACATTAATGTTTGTTATGATGGGAACATAGACTGACATAATGAGCTACTTCAGTTTCACATCTAACTTGAAGATGTTGTGTACCTTAAATACTTTTATAGTAGTTGTTTTCCTTTCGGCTTTTCCCGGTTAGGGGTCGCCACAGTGGAACTCCGGTCTGCTAATGATTGGCAGTCGATTTTTACGGTGCCGAGGTGCCAGCCCGACGCCAAACCTTCAACAAAGGCATGCCCATTCACGCATGTCTTTCGAATGCCACTCGACCACGGGGAGGACATGCAGACTCCACACAGAAGGCGCTCCAGCCAAGAATCGAACGGGTAAAGATCATATAAAGAGACTTTGCATAGTGTTAGAAATGTTAGGTTCAGATCTATGTCTTCTGATAATGTTTCATCAAAGTTTTGTGTTGTTGGTTCTGTGGCTTCTCTCCTATTACAGTTTGTTAACTTAGTCTAAATTAACTAAAAAGAATAAACTTATTTGTGCGCATGTAACTCAGCACAGAGGGATGATATTATTTTGTAAGTATTTTAGTTTGTAGCTTCACCTTTATGATGACTGAGTTTATAGTTAATGGTTTGTACCACATAATTCTTAGGTTCTTGAATTACTTTTTGATGAAATTTTCTAACTATAGTCATTATATAGGTATGTTGAAGAAAAGAGTCCAATTATTTCCAGAAAGCAATGGTATAGTTCAAATGTGCACAATTATATAATTCCTTAGAAATTAATATGGATGCTTTGAATATCTCATTGTCTAAAATGAAGGATCATTAATTGAAGATGGAGCAGCTTGTATTAGCCCATAGACACAGGCATATACCAAAGCTCTCTGGAAAATCAGAGATTGGATGACAAGGCCTAAAAAGGCTCTAGGGCCATTAACCTAGTAACTTCCTATGATCCTATAAAAAATAGACGTTCCATACTCTGTCTGTCTGATAATAAGCATTACTAAGATTCCACTGGTATTTGCTTTCTTTTGGTTAGCTTGTGCAGGTCAAATTTCCAAACTTTTTAGGTGTGTAAATTACTTAGTGAATTGTTCACCCACCCCTCACTGTAGGCCCTTGACAAGCACTCTCAAATCCTAATGCTGCTAAAACAGTTGCTCACATTCTTCCCAGTCCCTTGCCTATCAATGCCTCAAATCCTCTACATAAGGTTAACAAAATCCATTGTCAGTGACTCATACACACACTAAAAGTTCTTTCCTAGAGAGAAAAGGGTTTTGAAGCCTTTCCTTAAGATATTGGAATTGGATAAAGTAGTTTGTAATGTAGAACAATGTTGTTTGTGTTTTCTTAGAAGTAGTTAACAGTAATTACTTGATTGGTAAAGCACTAAAACCTGTGCTAACTTTGAAGGATATTATACTCCTTATGGTTTATTCTCCAACATTGCTTTCCTCACTTCTGGGGATGGGCCATTTGGCAGAATGAGGGAGTACTTTAAGGGCTAGATTCTAAAAGAAAGGGGTGTCACTGTGGAGTAAAATGCTAAACTGAGTGCTACTCCACTCTCAAGTCCGAAAGATAGGTCTCAGCAAGTCCCCATTCAGTGTATGCTAATAGTGGCTGGAGGATCTCTCCATCCGATTCTAAAAAGGGATTTTGGCCCACACTGCAAAACCTCGCCAGTGTACCAGAATGACATAATGGTAAAGACCACTGAGATGGATGGTCTTTTCTGTACAAAGGAAGTGCTACATGTATATGGAACTAGTTATGGCAGGCAATGTCAGATGGAAAACCGGACTACCTTCAGTATCTAATTCCAAATACAGATGGGGCTTTACTGATGACTTTAGGAGTTAGTGGGGCTGTGTGCCTGAGGCCTCACAATGATGAAGATGTGTAATTTGTACCATTCCCAAACTATTTTGGGAAATGGCTTGCTTTAGTGTTTTGTATAAAAAATGAATGGAAACCCTTGTTGGCCTAGTTGCTCTGCATCCATGTTCCTCTTTTGGATGTGGTGAATGCAGGTATGGTGGCCATGTTGGCTGCCATACCGTTGTTCACAACTTTGCTCTGCAGATGGCCCTCTTGCACTGTACTGTGACATGGTTATACTGCTCCACTTGCATGTTGGACCTGGTGTTATAGATGGGCTTTCTGACCAAGAAGTTCAGTCAGACTCCCCTTGAGCAGCTTCAGTACAACATTCAGCATATGTTTCAATATTCACTAACACAGAATGTTATGGAATGTCTTTGCCTTGTCTAAGTATAGCAGTTCAACCTTCAGATCAATACCTCATGGTTGTGAAGTATGAATTGGACAGAACATGCTGCCCTAAACAATGTCATCCCAGTAGGAGACTGGATTTACAGTTCAGACTGAGTAACGTGAGAAGGATGGTGGAGATGATGTCCTCAAATCCAGTGCTCAGAGGCATGGATGGGGAGTATACAGAGTCAGATCCAGCAATAGGTGATCTAGGTAGTCACTCTACTGGCCAGGTGGGCTGCCATATCATTTGCTGTGTGTGTGTGTGTGTGTGTGTGTGTGTGTGTGTGTGTGTGTGTGTGTGTGTGTGTGTGTGTGTGTGTGTGTGTGTAATACCCTAGTTAGGGATGGTAGATTAGTTCATTTACTCAGGCTAAAACCCTGTACCTTGGTTATAGGAAACAAGATAGTCTGAATCATCTACACCAACTACCAGACTACTCAAAAATATGAGTTTCATTTTCAAGGAATTGAGTTTCAGTGCCTTTTCAAGGAACTGTGAGCTTTAAGGGAAGAGAAGTTTACTGCTACTCATGCTGTCTGGTTTCAGTGTGTGTGTGTGTGTGTGTGTGTGTGTGTGTGTGTGTGTGTGTGTGTGTGTGTGTGTGTGTGTGTAATACCCTAGTTAGGGATGGTAGGTTAGTTCATTTACTCAGGCTAAAACCCTGTACCTTGGTTATAGGAAACAAGATAGTCTGAATCATCTACACCAACTACCAGACTACTCAAAAATATGAGTTTCATTTTCAAGGATTTGAGTTTCAGTGCCTTTTCAAGGAACTGTCATGCTGTCTGGTTTCAATGTGCAACTGTTTTTATTTAGCTCACTGTTTGTGGTGTCAAGCTGGTATACTGTATTAGTAGCACAGCAGGTCGAATGCTTGATGCTTGATGCAGAAGGTTGTGGGTTTTACTCCCACGATGGATTTGATTTTACAAACAGGGGAGGGTGTTGTAGTCCTGCATGTGTCCTCCTTTGGATGAGATGCATAGTAACTTTGATCAGTTTTGTTGTTTTGCCATTCATTCCCTATTACAATATTACCAGCTTACCAATTTGGATTCTTTTTTAATCTAACATGGGTAATTTACTCTTCCTTCAAGGGCAGCAGACACTGAATTTGTAGGGGAAACACTGAAATATAAAGTTGTTTTTAGTAGCAACTTCTTCATTAGCTACAGATCTCTTTCTCTTGGAATTATTCAGATGACTTTTACTTCTGCAGATACTGCGCATATTGACTGATATTGCCAGATTATAATGACAGCTTGAGTGGCCTTTTATTGTTGAAATTTTCTGAAATGGGCATTTCAGTCATTATTGGTTCACAAGTTTTGTTTCATTGCTTACTGGAAAAAAATGTTCAAAACTACAAATTTAAAACTCTCTAACAACTGGTACTATATTGTACGAGAAATATAATTTAATACAATCAGGAAGGTGAATCAAAGAAAACATGCATGTATGCATGGTCCTAAAAATGCGTGCAAGGGGCCTGTGGTTTGAAAACAGCCCAAAGGTAAACTTTATCTGCCACTGGCCAGATGCATTTTCTTTGAATGTGGGTTTCAATGTTGTTTCAATGAATGTGAGTTTCATGCGCAGAGAAGTTCACTGTTACTGCCAAGTCTCTTTTCAGTGTGAAACTGTATTGTTTTGTTTAGCAAATGTCTATCAGTGTTTGTTGTGCTATAAAATTTGAAATAAAAGTTTTAAATTAAATCCAAATATGCATAATCGTTGTAGCAATAAAGAAGAAAATAGTCTGCACACTGATAGGTCTGAACAGTGTTTATCATAAATGGGGAGAAATAGACAAGTAATGGGACACTGGAATGGGTGGGTGGGGGACTGCTGCATGGGGGGGACTGCAGTGTGTGTGTGTGTGTGTGGGGGGTGGAGGTGGGGGTGGGGAGGTGAACCATTACCCTGCCTAAAGCCCATTTGACCATGATTCAACTCTAGGATATATGTATATTTATGTGTAGGGTGCCAGGATTGTGTTCACCAAACTACTGAATGGGACCCTTAATAAGCAAACACTGATGGATGAATACTGTTTTTCTTTTCAATTTAAAATCAAGACTGTGGTATCCCAGGAGTCTTCCTTTAACTGAAATGCAGTGATCTTGATGTTGTTTATGTGCAAGTATCAGCGGTGCAGCAGGCTCTCTGCATTCTGATGTAAAACTTTAAATTAAATCTGAAGTCCTGTGATCATCATAAATATGGAGAGAAAAGCAGTAGTTACTCTGAGAAATTTGAATATTATTTACTGTAACTGAGGAAAGATGGCCAAGTGAAGAGGTAATTGTATGTTGGGGAGAGCATTACTTGGTGATGATGATTACTAGATATTGACAGTGTTTTGAGAACATGTCAAGAAATCACAGACACCACTATATTGCTCTGGGGAAAATAGCATGCAAGAGATGGAGGAAGGGAGGGGCCATGAAGGCAGTAAGTTGATTAGGATGTGGGGATTGTGTAAAAGTAGATGGGTAGGTAGAGGAAGAATATAAAAAGCCAGGCATGATCTCTTTTCAGTGTAGGACAGAGCACATCAAAGAAGGCACACGCGCAAGGAAAGAGGAAGCCGTGGTACACATGAACAGGAGAAGCAACGGGGAAGAAAGCAACAAAGAAACAGAAATGAACAAGAATTCCTGAATTCCTGAAAAGAGTTCAGCAGCATCTGGAAATAATAAGAATTACACTTCAAACTTAACCCCTCAACAGTACAGATTTTCACAGAATGTCCAGATTTTTGCCACACATTTTTGGTCTGTTCCTCATAAAAATTGTGATTTGTCTGGATTTTTGTGGAAAATCAGTGAGGAATTAATTCACTAAATAAAGATAACCATTTCAGTTTCAAACTTCATATCCTTAAGAAAGTATATGATATTATAAGACCTTTTATTCTAGCAACTATTTAAAATCAATATTTAAAATTTGTCTCAGTTTTTGAGGCCTTGTCCCCTATTATTTTTGGCTTTCTTCAGATTTTTTTTGTGCTGAGAGGTTCAGAGTGATGCTGGGTTTTGTATATAAAAAAGTGGCTGTTAGGTGATGCTTTAGTACAAAGTAAAACATGTTTTGTTGATTATTACAGAAAGAGAGGAAGAGAAAGTGAGACAGGGAGAGAGAATTGTGAGTGTGTGTGTGTGTGTGTGTGTGTGTGTGTGTGTGTGTGTGTGTGTGTGTAGAGAGAGAGAAATATATGGCTAGATATTGATACAGATATAGCAAAGTTAGAGTTTTCACTGAGTGATAACTTAAACCTCCTGTAGTAGAGGTCCATGGGATATATGCAAATGACCTCCATAAGGACATCAAATGTTTCAGCTATATGGCTTCTGAATGTCCATGACTTTTTCCTTTTTCTTAAGTCTTTATGGATATATTCAGGCCAATAAAGCGAATCCCCATTTGGTCTAACCTGAAGTTTGGCACATAGCTGAGCATTCCCTTTTAGATTTCGGATGTAGCTAAAGAAGGCCACATTATTATCCTTAGCTAGGGATGCTAATTTAGCTTCGAAATTAGCTTTAGAGGACTTTAGAAGATATCCTTTTTGCTTGTTCAAGCTGTGGAGGGTATTCTTCTCCTGCTGAGTTCCTCTTGTTCTTAGACGTCATTATTTTCCTTTTTTTTCCGTGGTGGTGCAGCAGTAGCATTGTTGCCTCACAGCAAGAGGTTCTCCCATTTGATTCTCGGCTTGGGTTGGGAGTGTCTTCTGTGTGGAGTCTGCATGTCCTCCTCGCGGTCGAGTGGGCATTCGAAAATCATGCGTTGAATAGGCGTGCCTTCGTTGAAGGTTGGGCGTCGGGCTGGCAACTCAACACCATAAAAACTAACTGCCAATCATTAGCTGACCGGAATTCCACTGTGGCGACCCCCAACTGGGAAAAGCCGAAAGACAAACAACATATAACCTATTTATACTTGAGGTTCACCAGGGTGGTCTGTTTTTTAATTGTAATTAATGTGGCTATATAAAGGGAATTATGGGATTGTGAAATGTATCTGATGAAGGTGATGACAAAAACGTTACTTGTACTTTTACAGTGTTAAGTGTGGGTCTTTTCACTTTGTGTTCGGTGTTTGGAACTGAATAAACTGTTGCCTATATCCAGCTCGACTGTGGTGCTTTCTTCTTGGTTATAAGTTTATTTTAGCACCATTTTATCCTTTTGTGGTGTTTCTATTTATACTTGAGGTTCACCAGGGTGGTCTGTTTTTTCAGTAGGACCTGGTTTTGATCTGGTCAGGTACAGCCAAGTCTTTACAACTGTTTAGGTGGTTATACAGGGCATTTGATTACTCCTCAGCATAGGAGTAATTCTTGGCTGTTTTAGCAGGGCGTTTGAAAATTTTATACCATTGCCTAGTAAGTTGCAGTTTGCTTTGGTGAAATTTTTCAGTTTTTTTGCTCTTGTGGGGGTGTTGCGTCTGATCATTACTTCAAATGAGACCATACCTCTCAACCTCTTAGTGTAAGAAATTGGGACAAAACCTGATAACATGGGGGGACAAAGGCCCAAAAATAGGGACAAATTTTAAATATTGCTCTTATAAACTTAGAAAGTTGCTAGAGTAAGAGGGTCTGTGACCCTCAGCATTGGGTGCAATATTGCTGCTTGAAATATAATTTTGTCCTAAACATAACTTATTTTGGAATATTGTTCACAATTTTAAACTCCGCTAAGTAATTATTTTTACTACTTTGTAGAAAAAAGTGATAACATACCTTTAAACTAAAGGAAGTTGCAGTTTTGTTTCTGAGGGCAGTTCTGGATTATATTATATGCTATGACATATTACATCTGTTGAACTAAGAATGCAAAGCTATAGCTGGAAATACAAATATAAACATTAGTCACTAAGAGGCCCCTTATTTAATCAAAGTCTTTCAGTGCATTGGCTGGCTTTTATGCAGCTGTGCTACCCTACCTAAGTCTTAACTCTGCACCCCTTTCTTTCACAAGCTTCTGCTGTGGTATTGATTTATCACGTGTAATTCTCTTGCTCCATAGCTATCCATGAGAAGTAATTTCTCCACTGGACTGACCTGAAATGTTTCCCTTCATTTGCCCAGATGAGATTTGTTTTTGTTTTCTTAACTTTCCTGGATCAAGAGTGCAGAGATATCACTTTTGCCTGTGAATCATAGAAGTTAGTATTGTCATTATCAGCATTTATGCATTTTTTGATAACCGCATTATCTTATTTAGTATTGGTGCTGAGACAGCATCCCGAACTCTTCCTAGTGGCATGCATTGAACTGTTTCATAAGCATCCAACATTGAGTCATATCTACTGATCATACTGCATAATTCGGTCTATATTAAATTGTTGA